>NW_007249712.1:59318-278624 GCF_000164805.1 Carlito syrichta | reverse complement strand
CCCAGCAGGTCAAGGCTGCGGTGGCTGGGAGCGGCCACTGCACTCCAGTCTGGGCAATGGAGTGAGACTCCAACTCAAAAACAAAAAAAAAAATTTTAAGTTATTAGGCAGGTGGAGACACTGCTATTTAAAAACCAAACATAATTCCTGAGAACGGGACTTGTGTTATCAGTGCTGCACTAACAAGCAACGATGTTATGCACAGAACTGCACATATTTTTTAAGACTCGGGAAGGTGACTTAGCTCCATACACAGCTCTATTAATTCAAAAGAGATTTAGACGTGCATCTCCCAACAAGTAATTATATCCATACAAAGGAGCACTTCTCAGATCTTCTTGCCAGTCTCAACAGAAATTGAAATGGCAAAACACAAGGTGAACTCTAATTGTGTCTATTTCCTGTCAACATGGCCCTCATGTGGCCTTGGTTTGAAGAAGGATTTGCTCTAATCCCAGAGAGAATTGCTTTGAGACATGGCGTCCACTTCCTGTCTCCTCACTGGGGGCAAGTTGCTAGCACTGGAGTTCACAGTGCTTGTTTGCAAAATGCTTGTGGGATTACAGAAGAAAAATAAAAGACATATGATACAAATATTGCCTAGCACAGTATTATGTGTCTGCCAATACTTGATTTCTTCTCTCTCGATAAAAATGCAAAAGTTTGTCAATAGTTGCAAGATATATAGCCTCACAGAGCTACATGGATTCACAGAGACCATATTCTCACATGTTTAATTGATTTTGCTTTTCATTCTTGTGGGTGGATACTGACTAGATTCTTGATCTAAAGTTTACCCTATGAGTCGTGAAAAAATAAAAATCATTGTTCTTGAGAAATCCGTTGAGACAGCGAAGAACAAGCTGAGACGCCCATAGCCCCTGCTAGGTATTCAGAAAGTCTGCCATGTCAAGCATGTCCTAAATTCGGGAAATAATTGAAATTGACATTCTAGGCATCTCTGCCCTTTGGCTTTGCTTTTCTTAAATTCTCAGGGGAACAAAACATAAAAACTCCCCAAACCCTCAAACCTTTATATCTTTTACTGAGGGTGCTAAACTGTCCTTTTTTTTTTCTGTGTAGATATGAAAAGATATGGTCTTGCCTCTGGTGATATTTGCTCTGTGGGAGAGAAGCTGAAATAACATTCTGGACGCAAATAGACTACAAATGACTTGAGTCCTTTGAAAATCACTCTCTCGGTATTGATTCAGTCTGGGAATGAAAGCCTATTGGACTGACTGAAGCCAGCCCTGACCAGACACAGACCCACAGCTGCAGAATTCCACGGGAGAGGCAAGAGTGCTCTGAGAAACCTAGGCTGTCAAGGGCACTTAGCAACTGGCCCACCAGCAAGGCAGGCTCCAACTTCATGCCAGCACTTGAAAGGCTTTCAGTTTAATCTGAAAACACTCTCTCCCATTTTCAGGTGACAAGTCTGAAATGTGATTGAAATAATCATTATTTAATACAGTGGCTGTGATCAGTCATGATGTACCAATACTTTGCTTTGTTACTTTTCAAAACTCTGGACTAAGCATGATTGTATTGTAAGCCTCCCACAAAACTGTGAGCTAAGTCTCTTCACTGAGCCAAGTCTCTCTTCCCCAGAAGGAGAAACAGACTGAAACTCTCACAGAGCTGCCAAAAAGGCAGTTTGGGTGGAGGCAGGATTTGTCCCTGTACTCTGACATACAGTTCACTGCACCTGACCAACAGCTCCCATGTCTTCTGGCAATGTTAGAAACACATCATCCATCAGCGTAGGGATAGTTAATAAATTACCTTGGAAACTCGATGGAAAACTATGCAGCTGCTTGGAAGAATGAGCTAGAATATGGCACTGACCTGGGAGCAAGTCTGTCTATGCTGCGTTGTTAAAAAAAAGCAAGCAATAAAACAAGAGGTGGGATGGCATGATTCAATTTCAGTTTGGGAGAATGTTTCCATAGTCTAAATATTTTTGCATTTACCTTCTCAAAGATGCTCATGAAACACCTAAATGAGTCTGTGATTCTCTCAGGGGCAAAAGTGCACCTGGTTTGGGAGGCTGGGAATAAAGGAATAGTCCTCAGCTTCAACTTTTCTTCGAGTGATGGAATAAGAGCAGTTCTTCCTGTCCCCATGCTCCAATGGAACCAGACAGCACGATCTGAGTTAAGATGCCTTGTAGGCCCTCCCAGTGAGTTTGTCAAGCTGTGACCATAATTTTAAACAAACAAAACTACTTTTGTTGAGCCAGACAGGGTGCTGCCAGCTCTAATTCGTTCCCTCTTTTGTTCTTTGCCACTGTCTGCAAGAGGGGTATTAACATGAAAAATACCAGCTTTTCTGGGTAAATGCTGGGGCTGGAGGACAGAAGAAAGAGACCCGCACCTTTACAGGTTATTCTAAAGGCAGAGACTGATATTGTGTGTGTGTGGTAGACCAGGCCTCTACACTGCAAAGCAGGGACCATCATCTCATTTTGCAGGAAGGAAACTGAGGCTCAGTAAAGAAGAATCCAGAATCATCCATCCGATTATGAAGTGGCAGAGTCTAAACCCAGATCTGATGCTGTGGTCATGAAAAACAGTCAAGGGAGAATGAGTCTGTGGGTTTGGTTGCATCCGAACTTAGGTATGTGAAAGATTCAGCACCTGTGTTCGTGCATGGATGTGAGTGTGTGTATGAGCACACGTGTGTGCTTGCACACCGATGTGCATGTTATACAGTGTTAGGAGGATAGGGAAGCAATATTCATTACTTCATGCCACTGCCACAAGTTAATCCTTTCCAAAAATCCTGTCTCTCCGCCTTCCAGCCCTCAGCCAGACCCCTATCATCCCATATGTCTGGATACTCAGGAAGCTGTCTGAGCTCCAGAAGACCTCATGAGCAGAGTTTCTGGTACCTGAACAGCATTCTCTTCTTGTTTTTATCTCCAGAATTCTTGGGGGACATCTTCTCTTTCTTGAGGCAGAATTAAGGATATGTGTGGCATTTGGAATAAAGGGGGAACAAGCGTGTGAATTGATAAAGACTCCTCCTTGTCTTTTTTCAGACACGTCCTCTGGGAGAAGAGGAACCTCGAGACCAGGTGGAGAAAGTATTGTTCAGCGTGTTGCTGCACCTGCAGGAGTAGGGCCCTTCTGAGGGGCTGATCATGGAGTAGAATGAGCGGGTGGCCTGACTGTATGTTATGATGAGATACAGAAGCATGGTGAGCAAAATCTGGGTTAAATTCACTTAAAAAGAAGTGGACGCAGATGTGTGTAGGTGGGTGTTGGGGGGGCTGACACAAATCATTGCAGTCTTAGGTGTTGACATCTCATCTGGAAAATGACCTTGGCGCTGTCCCCAGGGTACTATGTGCACCCAAGACCAACTTACATTGCAACATGGTACAATAGGTGGAAACAGAGAAAGCAGAAAGAAGCCTTTTGGAACTTGCAGCTGCACAAAGCCATTGTATGTGGAAAGTACAGAGAAAAACAATTGGAATCATTTCAGGCTTTGAAAACTTATAATTACAGGTGAGTGGCTATTATGTTATTGGAACAGCCATTATAACTGAAAGGTACAATTTCAGATAATATATGTGAGGACATTAATACACCATCAGATTTTTACAGCACAAGTCTCACAATGCATCCAATTTCAAATTAAAGGTTACCTTCCTGAATTTTTTTCCTGATTCTCTGCCTCTATTTTTAAGTAGAGCATTCATGCGAAATAATGGCATCATTTCTCAAAAAAAAAAAATCACAATAATTTTTGGTTGTGCACTTTTCATTATCATATAAAAGCCTCCAGGTCTTTAACATTTTAGGAAAATAAGAAAAATCAAAATTATCCATCAGTACATTCTCCACATGACTGTCACCTCTAAGTTACTTATGCTAATTTAATAGAGCTATGGAGTGGATAATCAAGATGGAGCAAAATCTGGAAATCACTTTTATTTATGCCTAGAATTTAAATGTAAATGCATCTGACACCTTGAAGGTCTCCATACACTGGATTAAGACCTCAACAAGAAGCTCAGGAAAGTGAGAAAACGTGAGAGCAGAAAGAACAAATCGAATTCTGTCCTGGGTTCTATTGTCTTGTCATTGAGTGACATTTCTAATATCCCTGAGCCAAGTCACATGTGCCCTGTAATTGTTCAGGGTATGATCACAATGGAAAGAAAGATAACTACAGACAAAGGTGAAGAGCTGGGGGACACCAAGACTTCTGATGGAGCACTCTCTGTGGCAGAATCCACAGAGAGCGGCAGCAAACCCTGACCGCTGTACTATCCATTATCCAGACTATAACTGAGAGAAGATCCCTTGGAAAAACTCCTTTGACTGTTCCGACAGGGATTTTTGTGACTTCTTGACCCTTCTAGACCACTCTGAATCTCTGGCAGAGTGGTTATTCATCCATTTTTAGTAGTAACTGTAAAAGAATCATAACAACCCAACACTTGCAAGAGTACTTGTTTTGAGTCTGGGTGGATTATAGGTCAATTTCCCCAGTGGTTATCCTCTTAACAGGCTCACTTCTCAGGCTGTTGTGTAGAAATCCAGATCAGCTCAATGCCTCCCCAGCTATTTATTATTGATAAATGTTAGTTTTGCCATTTAAGAAGATTGCAAATGTCCTCATTCTGCAACATCCCTGGTCAAAATTCTAAGCATATGAGCTTTCATAATGATGCAAACAGTGCGCTGAACTAAGATATTGTGACTAAATTGAGGGATATCTAGATGTACGATGAAGCATTGCTTTTCTTAGTGTGTCTGAGAGGGCATTTCCAGAGGAGACTGGCATGTGGGTCAGTGGACTGAGAGAGGAAGACCTGCCATCAATGTGGGCAGGCACTGTCCAATCAGCTGCCACTGTGGCTACAATAAAACAGGCAGAAGGGAGGGATAAGTACCTTGCTGAGTTTCCTTGCACTCTATCCCTTTCTTGGCAAGACACTTTGAGTCCTCTCCTTCTGCCCTTGGACATCAGACATCAGATTTTTCAGCCCTTGGATTCTGGAGCTTGCACCAGCAGCCTCCAGGGTGCTCTCGGGTCTTTGGTTTCAGACTGAGGGCTGTGTTGTGGACTTGCCTGGTTTTGAGACTTTTGGACTTGGACTGAGCCAGCCCTGTCTTTTCACATTGCCCAACTTGCAGACAACCTATCATGAAACTTTGCCCTGTGATCGTGTGAGCCATCTCTCTTTTACAAATTCCTCATAGATAGATGAGAGAGAGAGAGAAAAAGAGAGAGAGAGAGATCCTATTGGTTCTGTCTCTCTGGAGAAGGCCGAATAATATAGTTATCTTCTGCTCTTGCATTTACTTTTCATGTTTTCTTGGGTTTATTGAAGAGCTTAGCAGTTAGCACTAGGGTGGTTCTTTAAGAGAGAATGATGGGCTGGTTGTTGGAAAGAGTGACAAAAATTGTAACAACAGATAAGCCACAGTAATAGGAAGCTAACCTAAGTAAGTGGAGAGGGATTTCAGAATATTATTAATTATGGATGATGGAGAAATAAAATGACCCTTTGTCATTTTAAGATATAAATATATTGCAATACATTATGTTTTCTGTATGAGATTAAATGCTAAAGTTCTAATTTCCTTTATGATAGTCTAAATTTTCCTTCTGTAAAAAGTTCCATGTCCAGATATATATAATAATTCTGAAAGCAATATTAAAATTGCATTGTGGATAGTTTTCTTGAATGATATCTAGTGCTTGCACAGTGACAAGCATTTTCCACGAGTCAAGAATGCCTTAGATATACAGGTTCCTCAACTTCTGATGGAGCTAAGTCCCATAAACCCATTGTAAGTAGAAAATATGGTACGTTGAAAATGCAGTTAGTACTCCAATGAAAGGCCAAAGTCATAGTAATGTGAAAATTAGTAAGCTGAACGATCATAAGGCTAGATGCTTCTTAACTTACAATAGAGTTTGATTCCAATAAACCCCTGGCAAAGTTTAAAAAATCCTAAGCCCAAACATGATATGTGAGGGACCATCTGTACTGATAGATAAAAAATGAAAGTCAGGAAAAAATGGCAACCTAAAAAAGTGACTTGGAAAATCTCTATAAAATTTTTCTGTAAATCCTGGCTATAGAAAACAGAGACACATTAAAGGCACCCATGAATACACATGTTTGCGACTCTATGTCAAGATTTTTTGTGTGGATGTTTCAATCACATCTTTATTGCAAAATAATTATATATCATATAGAAAGTATATGTTGCAAAATGAAAGTGTTACACCTCACCTACAATATGACACATATGTTAGTGTTCAGCAGCTATTTCTCCTTGTATGTGTCACCCGCTACATACACAGAAGTCCAATACTTTGTTCAAAAATGTGTTTTATTTTCCATGTCGTAGTTTCACACTGAACATTAATCTATGTGCCATATTGCATAAAACTACATGTCCAAAGAGAAATAGTTACTTTGCTTGTGTCATTTTTACAGACTTTGTTAAAAATGTCCAGGTGCTCATTTGTTCATCCCTGTGTCTAAAACACCTTCCCATGTCAGGATCCATGGGATAGGGACAGCGAAAGCAAGCAGTTGGCTTCCTGTCCTCAGGGACGGAGCCAACAAGTTCTCTACTTTGTCTGCCACCTCTTTTACTCACTCCCATTTGTTCACTCCTAGGAGCAATTGACAGAATTCCTTAACCAGTGTAAATAATTAAACTGAGTTTATTAAACTAACCCCCAAAATTTAGATATTAGCTGATAGATAACAAAGGCACAAACACAAGATGCGATAGTGCTACACAACCGAGAAACTTACTCTTCTCCAAACACATTTATTCAGGTTGAGAGAATTTTGTTCTCAAAATCTTTAAAAAGGAGAGTCTGCTTTCCAGCCACGGTCATATAAAAATAGTCTGTAGAAGTGGTAAAAATTGTTCACAAGGTCCCACTGTGTTAATTCACATACTCTTAAACACGGACTTACATTCACATATGGTATTCCATTTTCAGAGCACATTTAATAGGCAATATGGCATAGTTACAGAAATACTTACAAAGCATGTGCGCTCATAATGTACAAGTAACTATGGTGTAAATTAGTTGTATTATTCAACGAGGTTCAGTGCCAGGCAACATTATCAGGACTTTAATCCCTAACAGATTTAGTCCATTTTTGAAAACAAAAACTGACAGTTCCTTATGATGCCTAAGCGCACACGACATCCATGTCTATATAACATTAAAGCATTTGGGGAAAAAATAAAATATTCAACCACTTGTCTCCCATATTTCTATTGAGGCCAAACTCAGTTGGATGGAGACTTTGGACACAAACATCCAGTTGATTGACTTTAGGCTTAAGGTGAAACTTGAAAGGCATGATCAATTTTTGACAGTTTTACAGAATATAAACTAAATTTTTTGGTTTTATGTGTGAGAAAAGAGACCAAGAGAAGTTGGATGACTTACTTAAGGAAATAGCATTTCTGATGGCAAGCAAAGTCAGATAATGCAAGGTAAGGCGTACCTCACCCTGGACACTTTGTCCTTACCTGGACAAACTGCCATCCTCTGTTTGCTTCAAGTCTCCTTTATAAAATGAAAGACACTATTTTAAGATTAAAAAGTTTCTTTGAAGTGAAATTTGGATTCTCCTTCCAAAGAAACATCTCAGCAAATTGTTTACAATTAGTGTTTCCTGTGTTTCAATAGAAGCATGCAGCTGAAGGGGCATTGATTGGGTGACAGCACAATGTAATGGATTCCATTCTATTTTTTATTTTTGTTTTTTGTGTGTGAAATGTGTAAAGGCTTCATACACAACACCCCCCTCCCAACTTACTCTGTAGGATGAAGTCTCCTACTGAAGGTGATTCAGTGAAGGTGCTCGGGGAGTCTCTGAATTGAACTTGAGTGTGGTCATTCGTGTTAGAGGTGGCCTACAATGGTTGCTCCCTACTCGGCATGGGTATGGTGCTCCTTCATGTCTGTTTTCCCTCTGCTTGAATCTGGCTAAACTTGCAACTTCTTTGACAAGTACTAGCTTTAGATTTTGCCTTAGCACAACTGGTAGCTTTGGTTTTTACTCTCTTGGATCCCTGCCAATACACTTAAACAAGTCAAGATTGCTGGAGGAAGAGCAGCCCCTTAAGCAGCATCAGTGCATAGGCACGTGAATGCATGAATGGGGCCTTTTGAAAGTTCCAGATCCAGCCAAACCTTCAGTGGATGATGGAAACATGAGCAACCACAGCCAACACCAAGTGGAGCAGAAGGTCTGCTCTGCTAGGTTCAGAAAACCCACAGAATTAAGAGAAGTAACAAGCTGATGTTGTTTTAATCCACTAAGTTTGACACTGATTTTGTTGTTGTTGTTGTTGTTGAATTGGAGTTTCACTCTGTTACCCAGGCTGCAGTGGCATTGGTTCAGTCATGACTCACTGCGGCCTTGATCTCTTGGGCTTAAGTGATCCTTGTGCCACAGCTTTCCAAGTATCTAGGACTTCAAGCACCATGCTCAGCCATTTTTTTTTCTTTTTTCTTTCTTTCTTTTTTTTTTGTTAGAGACTAGGTCTCTTTATGTTGTCAAGGCTGAACTCCTGGGCTCAAGCAATCCTCCCAGTTCAACCTTTCCAAGAGTTGGGATTACAGGTGTGAGCCGCCATACCAAGCTGACATTGTTTTTTATGCAGCATTAGATAACAAAAAGCAGCCAGGGGTCAGAACATAACACATGTAGCGTTTTTGTTATAACAAGAGCTAATTTTTACGTTAGAATCTCTTATTTAGGATTGCTGTGTCACAAGAAAATCAGAAACCGAGTTTTACCTTATGTTGCAAACATTTTGAGAACAGGGAAAGGCTATCTTCTAGAAGCTAGGCTACCCTCTCATGTGACAAATCTAAAAATAGGACTCTTTTTGGGGAGGGGTAAGAGAGTAGAATGTGAACAGAAGAAAAAAGTCTAATAAGACAATCACAGGTACATTTGGATTCTGTCTTTGTGATGCTACAGATAATACCAAACACTAGAAAGCTTCTATTGATGAGTGTCAAAATCTGTCATGTGTATCTTTTGGAACCTGAGCCCCAAGAGCTGAGAGAAAGATTGCCAGTGCACACATCAAAATTATCTCATGAAAATATGGAGTCTTGTCTATGACTATACCACCCTAAATATACCTAATCTCATCTGAAAAATACCATTTTCTGTTCCTACCCTTTCTTGCTTTTCTTGGTCAGTTACAATGACAGAGCTAGAGAAGGGTTAGTCTTGTCATATGAGATAATTAAGTAAGATTATACACACTTACATGCTTTCTTATGTTCAGTATTTTCTGTTCCCAACATATAATACATTCATGGCTCCAGTGATGTTTCCTTCCTCGATGTTGTCCTTTTGTAGCTCACTGATTTTAAAGCAGACCACATTTTCCAATGGCTAATTATGCAAGTTTAAGAGAGTTAGAGATGACATTGAAATTTGATCTATATCAAACTTAATGATCCATTTCATAGCAATGTAAATGGGAAAAACTGTATGCCTGTAGTCCCAATAATCTTGACACCTCAGCTCTCCTATAATGTGACAGAATTTTCTAATCAGTGAGCAATGAGCAGATGAACTCATCAAATAAGAATCCCAGAAGCTCTCAGAGCAAAACCGTAGCTCTTTCAACACAATGAACAATAGAAACAACATGGGGCTGTCATCTTGGGGCAGGAAAACCAGAAGACATACATGCATGGACAAGAAACTTTTAGAAAAAAAGGTAACAGAACTGCTATCCAGCCTTTGATTCATTCAACTTTTATTTAATGATATGTAGTGTCTCTTTTGTGCTTTGACGGAGCAGGAGGGGCAGGAAAGAGACAATAAAAATCCTACTGTTTGAATATTGTTCCCGCCTTTGAAGTTCTCACCAGGTGAGATTGATCATTTAAACACCTAACAATCAAATATGCTAGACTCTATATTTCAATTCAGGAAACATATATTTTCCAAGTATGCAGCCAGTGTGGTACTGACACTAGGAATTTTTTATTAAGTCTAAAAGGTATGGACATTTCAAGCATTGACAGCATAATGTGGTACACTCACAAGGGTGACAGGCACAGAATGCTAAAGGAATACAACAGAGAGCCTGTAGAGGCCTACAAGTTTTCCCTCTTTGGTTCTGAATCTCAGAGGAAACTTTGGAATTGAAGGGTGGAGAATGGAGAAAGGACACCTCGGCTGAGACCATAGCGAATGAAAGGGCACGTTGCATGCAGACTGACAAGTGATTTCACAGGGCTGGCACACAGAGCTTGGGCCTAGCAAGACACGAGTCTGACGAGTTGTTATTAGGCAACAGCAAAGGATTTGAATGTCACACTAAAGACTTTAGAATTTACAAGAAAAACAATGGAGGAGAGGGTAAATAAACTCAATCTAATAGATTTACAGAGGACATTGTACCAAACAGCAACAGAAAGAACATTCTTCTCAAGTGCACACGGAATATTTTCCAGAATAGATCATATGTTAAGCCACAAATAAAGTCTTAATGTATTTTTGAAAATGCATATAATGCAAAGTATCTTCTCCAACCACAACAGAAAAAAGTTTGGAATTAATAATAGAAAAAAACTAGAAAATTTACACATTTCTAAAAATTAAACAACATACTTCCTAACAACCAATGTATCAAAGAGAAATTGAAAAATATCATGAGGCAATGAAAATAAAAACACAACTTAATAAAACTTGTAGGATGCAGGGAAATCAGTGCTAAGGTGTTGATTTATAGTTATAAATGCTTACATTAAAAAATAAGATTACAAATGAACAATTTAACTTATAAAGAACAAGCAAAGTCAAAACTAACAAGAGGAAAGTAAAAATGGGAGCTAAGGCAAATTAAATAGAAAAATTTTAAATAGTAGAGGAAACAAAAAATGAATCATTTTTCTGTTTTAAGATCACCAACACTAAATTCTTTAGATATAGGAAATAATTTTTTAAAAGACTCAAATTACTGAAATCAGAAATAAAAGTGAGAACATTACCATAAATGGGACAAAATGAAAAAAGAATTGTAAAAGGGTACTATGAACAACTGCATGCCAACTAATTGGGTAACCTAAATGAAACAGACAAATTACAGAGATACAGAATTAACCAAGACTGAATCATGAAGAAATGGAAGTCCTAAATATACTTATAACTAGCAAGGAGATTGAATGAAGAATCAAAAATCTAACAAAAGAAACTCTTAGACACAATGGCTTCACTGATGATTCCTACCAGACATTTAATAAAGAATTAATAGCAATCTTTTGCAAAATTTTTCAAAAACATGAAAAGAAGAGAACATTTTCTAACTCATTCTATGAGGTCAGCATGACGCTGATACCAAAACCAGAGACTCTACAAACAAACAAACAAACACACAAACAAACAAACAAAAAACCTCTGCAGACTAATATAATATCCCCTATGAACAATGATTCAAAAATCATCAACAAAACACTAACAAACTAAATTCAGCAGCATATTAAAAAGACTATATATCATGACTAAGTGGTATTTATCTTGGAATGTATGAATGGTTCAACATATGACAATCAATAAATGAAATACCCCAAATTAACAACATAAAAGGAAAAAAATGTTGATCACAAGTGGTGCAGAGAAGGCATTTGACAAAATTCAACATGCTTTCATGATATAAACACTCAACAACTAGAAAGAAAAGAATACTGCTTCAACATGATAAAAGCCATATATGAAAGACCAACAGAAACATCATACTTAATAGTGAACGACTGAAAAAATTTTCCCTAACTTAAGAACAAGGCAAGGATGTTCACTTTTATGACATTTATTCATCATAGTACTAGAAGTTCTAGCCGAAGCAACCAGACAAGATAAGGAAATAAAATGCAAGAGAGATGTGAAACAGTAGATGGATGTGGAGATTGAGATGACCTATACGGACAGCTAGGGTGTATTTCTTCTATGGAGTAAACCAAGATAGAGAAAGTATCCTTGGCACCCAGAGAAGAGCAGGACTAGTAATGTACCCCATGGCTCATCAAAGAAGTGATAATAGCCACATAGTGCAATGAAAAGAAACAGTCAACCTGGGTTGGAACTGGCCATACTCTTCTCTAGATCATGGCACAGACCATCAGCAGTCTCCAGACACAATGAGGAAAGAGATTTATGGGAATTCAGGAATTCTGTGCCCCTGCCAAAGACTTTCAAGGCCGCTGAGCCTTGTGGAACTTCAGTCACTCATGGGAAACTGTATTGTCAACAGTCATGCTCTGCTGAAACCCATGTGGAGTGGTGCAGGAAAAAACACCTGAGCAGCTCCAACCACCATATCTCAGGAACTCAACTCTTCTACTTTCTAGCTGTCCTGGGAGGGAATGGGCCCCAAGGACAACTTATGGAGCAGCAGACAGTTCCTAACTAAGGTAGTCTGCCATAAGAACACCTGAGACCCTGAGATCAGTTGCACTTTGACATTCAGATCACAGACAGACTGAGGCTAAAGTGAGGGAGTCAGGAGTGACCTACATAGCAAGCCTTATACTTCCCAGGTGAACTCTTTTGTGCAGCCCCAGCACAACAGCATTACCCCAGTGACCAAGAACTCCACCCAGTCCCCAGTGAGATAGCCAAGAGTGCACACAAGTGGGGACCTTGAAGTATTTTCCCATATGCCCTAAAAAACTCAAAACAGACTGAGAATTTTGAACGGGTCATACTCTTCTCTAGATCATGGCACAGACCATCAGCAGTCTCCAGACACAATGGGGAAAGACATTTAGGGGAATTCAGGAATTCTGTGCCCCTGCCAAATAATCTCAACAGCCCAGCCACCACCTAGGTTGGCTGGGCACTTTCTTGGAGGAACACAGGCAAGCAGAAAGCCCACAGTCACCATCACAGCTGGCTTTCTCCTAGAAGCACCATCTCCTGGTCATAAATAAAAAGCACTACCCACACATTTGATATAATACCTCAGCTTTGGGAAAAGTCTAATCCAGACCCCAGCTAACAACACTCTCCAAGTCATGCTGGCCACTCAGGATGCCTTCAGCTTGTAGAAGTACCCAGGACTTGACTGCCATAGCTGGCAATTGAGGAATTCACCACACCAAGGCTATATATAATCAAGGAAACCCTACAGTGCCTATGTAGCACACCATTTTGACACCATTTTCTCTGTTCCAAGTCCAGCAGGGGCCATCTCTAGCTCCCCTGATTCTGGGCAACCCTGCATCCAGTGATCTCCACACCTCCCTGGGATCACCATCATTTGCCCAGAGAGGATATTTTCAGTTCACCCTACACTCCACCCCCCCACCCCGGAACAAGCATGAACATATGTAGTTGGAGTGGAATACCTAGCAGTGGTAGCTTTGGGGTGAGTCTTGAGGTTGTCTCCTTTCCCCCATATGGAGAGCAGCTCAATAGTCCTGCAGGCTGACAGCACAGGGGAGGGTCTAAAGACTAGAGGCCACTCCCTACTGCAGTCAAAAGCAGCAGCAAAGGGGACATGCTGGCAAAAGGAAACTGAAGTTCCAGAAATGGCCAAAAGAGGAAGTTTTTCTACTTTTTTCTCTACTCTCTCTACACATAATTTTTTTGTGAAAGATTTGTGTTTGACCTGCCCCTATTTTTCCCTTTTTTTTTCATAGGGTATATTTGAGGGAGATGCATCTTCAATTTTTTGTTGTTTGTTTTTGCTGTATTGTTTTCTTTGTTTGTTTATCTATTTGCTTGCATGCTTGTCTGTTTTCCTTCTTTCGTGTTATCTCCCTTTCATCTCCCTTCTTCCTTTCTCTGTTCTTTACCTTTTCCTTATCTCATTTTAGTTTCAAGGGGCATACATACACTCAACCACATGAACGGGTTTTAAGGTGGTGGAAAGTGGGTTCCAGAGGGCTTATATACCAGTGTATACTGTGATCTGCAGATAGCCTCTGACACACAGCTCCCCCATTACACTTTAATCAAATCTCAAAATGGCAAAAAGACAGCACAACTCCCCATCCCCAGTTCGGCTTCAAAATTGAACAAATCCAGAGGATATACATAAAGAAGAGTAGGTGATTGAGAAAATAGAAATGAAAACTATCCCCACAATGGAATTAAAGGAGGAAAATAGGAGAAAAACCAAAGGAAGATCACAGGTACACTCCAAACTCCTAGGACTTTAGAACCTGAGAAAACAGACTACAGAACTCAAACAATGAAGAGCCCCCAGAATGACTGGTCTTAAACAAAAACCCAGATATAAAGATATTAATAAGATAATGAATAGAAATAAAGAGAAACAAAAGAAAATAATGAAGACGTTGATATCTGAGATAGCAGCCATAAAGAATACAGTAAACAAATTAAGCAACAAACTGACAATCATGGAAAGTAGAATTAACCAAGCAGAAGAAAGAATCTCAGAGCTTGAGGGCCAAAATATGGAACCAACCCAAACTGCTAAAAATATAGAAAGAAAACTTAAAAAGATGGAAAAAATTCTTCAAAAGATGTGTGATTATATCAAGAGGCCAAGCTTACACATGGTTGGCATTCCTAAGGAACATAGGAAGACAAAGAAAAAATTCTATGAAATTATCCAAGAAAACTTCCCTCATCTAATCAGAGACATGATCATTCAAACACAAGAGATTCAGAGAACCCCTTCAAGGCATCAAATGAGAAGACCAACTCCTAGACATATAGTAATTTGCTTACACAAAGTAGGTATAAAGAAAAAATCCTAAAGACAGTGAGAGAGAAAGGTCAGATTATCTACAAGGGAAGACCAATTAGAATAGTAGCAGGCTTGTCTACAGAAACACTACAGGATAAAAGAGACTGGAGTCCAATCTTCAAAGTTCTCACAGATAAATAATTCCAATTAAGAATTTTCTATTCAGGTAAGTCAAGCTTCATCAGTGATGGAAAATAAAAATCCTTCCCAGACATTCCACCTCTAAGAGTTTATGCTGCTTCCAAACTAGCTCTATTAGCAATAATAAAGAAAGTATTAAGAACAGAAAAAAGAAAAAAACAAAAAGAATGACCATGCTTTTCCCAAGGATGCAGGAAAAAGATTGAAAACACTCAAATATATCAACACAAAAATCAAGAGAAAACCAACAAACAAATAAACAAACAAACTCTGTAAGAACCTTATGACGGAATAAACTCACATCTCAATAATCAGTCTGAATGTGAATGGACTAAGTGTACCTCTGAAAAGACACAGAATGACAAACTGAGTGGAAAAAAACATGATGCAACAACACGCTGTCTCCAGAGACTCATCTCACTGCAATGGATACACAGACTCGAAGTTAGAGAATAGAAAACAAATTTTCAGGTGAATGGAAGACAAAAGAAAGCAAGAGTCATGATCTTAATCAGACAAAATAACCTTTAAGGTAGCCACAATTTTAAAAGATACAAAAGAACACTACATAATGATTAAAGATTCAATTCATCAACAAGAAATATCCTAAACACATACACACCCAACATAAGAGCACTAATTTTTATAAAGTAACTGCTAGGTAAACTAAAAATAGATATTGACTTTAACACTATCATAGCTGGGATCTTAAATACCCATACTAACAACGCTACATAGATGAGGCAACAAATCAACAAAAAGATCCAGAACCTCAACTTGACACTTGACCAAAGGGACTTAATAGATACCTATATACCACTCCATCAAACAACCATGGAATATATATTCTACTATCACTATGTGGAATGTATTCCTTGGCCATAAATCAAACATAAAAAAATTCTATAAGATTGAAATATCACCATGCAACTTCTCAGACCATAGTGGAATAAAAATAAATATGAACACCAACAACACCCCCCCCCACAAACACACAAATACATGGACACTAAACAGCATGATGCTGAACAACTTCTGGATCAACATGGAAATCAAAGCATAAATTAAAGGATTGGAAACAAATGAAAATAAAGACACATCTTACCAAAACCTCTGGAATGCCATGAAATCAGTGCTGATGAGGAAATTCATTTATTTACAAACACAGATCAAGAAAATGGAAAGATCACCAGTTAACAGCCTAACAAATCACATAAGGGAGCTGGAAAGAAAAGACTACCAAATTCCTTACTTCAGCAAAAGAATCCAGATCATTAAACTAAAAGCTGAAATACAGGACACAAAAGACAAAAGTATCATTTAAAAAAGTTAATGACACAGAAAGCTGGTTCTTTGGAAGGATAAACAAGACTGGCAGACAGCCTAGCTGAATTGGCCAAGAAAAAGAGAGAAAAAGCCCCATTAACAGAATCAGAAATGCAAAAAACAATGTACCCCGAAGATATATAAAAAATTATCAGAGATTACTGTGCACACCTGTATGAAAACAAACTCAAAAACTTAAGTGAAATGGGGGATTTTCTGACATCACACAACCACCCCAGGTTGAAACAAGAAGAAATTGAGATATTAAAAAGACCAATAAAATCCTAGGAAATCGAGTCCATCATAAGAAATTACCTACAAAAAAAAAGCCCTGGACCAGATAGATTTTCAGTGGAGTTTTACAAAACATACAAGGAGGAACTGATACCAATCCTACTGAAAGTATTCCAAGAAATTAAGAATGATGAAATTCTCCCCAAATCATTTTATGAAGTTAACATAGCACTGACACCCAATCTGGGTAAAGGTCCAACATAGAAAGAGAGCTACAGGCCAATATCCTTGATGGACATAGAATCAAAAATTCTCAACAAGATTCTAGCAAATCGGATCCAACAGCACATCTCAAAAATCATCCACTATGACCAATTTTGCTTCAACCCCAGGATGCCAGGCTAATTCAACATATGCAAGACTATAAATTTAATTAAATACATCAACAGATGAAAAATGGGAATAGCATGATTATATCATAAGATGCAGAAAAAACTTTCAATAAAATCCAACATCCCTTCTTGATAAAGACTCTTGAACACTATAGAGGAAACATATCACAAAATAATATGAGCCATCCTTGATAAATCCACAGCCAACATATTGCTAAATGAACAGAAATTGAAAGCATTTCCTTTGAAAACCAGAACAAGACAAGGCTGCCCACTTTCATGCCTCCTGTTCAACACAGTGTTGAAAGTCCTAGATAGAGTAATCAGACAAGAGAAGGAAATCAGGGGTATCCAAACAGGAAAAGAAGAGGTCAAGTTATCCCTCTTTGTTGACAATATGATTCTCTACCTTAAAAATCCAAGAGAATCTGTCAAAAACCTCCTTGCACTGATAAAGGACTTTGGCAAAGTCTCAGGGTACAAAATCAATGTGAAAAAGACAGTTGCATTCTTGTACTCCAACAGCAAGCAGGCAGAAAAACAAATTAAAAAACACAACCCCATTCATAATAACAACAACAAAAAAATGAAATACTTTGGCATCTTTCTAACCAGAGAAATGATAGACCTTTACAAGGAAAACTACAAAACATTGTTCAAAGAAATAAAAGATGACACAAACAGATGAAAAAATATTCTATAGCCATGAATTGGAAGAATCAACATTGCTAAGATGTCATCCAACCCAAAACAATCTACAGATTTAATGCAATGCCCATTAAATTACCAACATCATTCTTCTCAGACCTGGAAATGACAATACAGAAATGCATGTGGAATCATAAATGACTACCAATAGCCAAAACAATCCTCAGCAAAAGAAACAAAGTGGGAGGTATTACACTTCCAGACTTTAAACTTTTTTATAATTCTGCAATAACCAGTACAGCTTGGTATTGGCACAAGAACAGGCATATAGACCAATGGAATAGAATTGAGATTCCAGAAGCAAAACCTCAATTTTTCCACCAACTTATCTTCAACAAAACCTCCACTAACAACCACTGGAGAGAATTGAACTTATTCAGTGAAAGGCACTGTGAAAATTGGCTGACCACATGCCGAAGATTAAAACAAGATGCCTATCTATCACCATACACAAAATCAACTCTAAATGGATCAAAGACCTAAGTGTAAAACCTCAAACTGCAAGAACCGTAGAAAATACAGGAGACACCCTCTTGGAAATTGGAATTGGTAACCAATTCCTGATCAAAATCTCAAGTGTCCTGCCATAAGAGATAAGATAGCCAAGTGGGACCTCATCAAACTGAAAAGCTTCTGCAAAGCAAAAGAAACCATCAAGAGAGTGGGGAGATAGCCCACAGAATGGGAAAAGATATTTGTAAACTGTACTTCTGACAAAGGCCTAACAACTAGGATTTACAAGGAACATTAAAAAGTGGGCAAAAGATATGAATAGACAGTGTTCAAATGAAGGCATACGAGAAGTCAACAGACACATGAAAAAATGTTCAACCTCACTAATCATCAAAGAAATGCAAATTAAACCCACATTGAGATACCACCTCATTGCAGTCAGGATGGCCATCATCAATAACTCCAAAAACAACAGATGCTGGAGAGGATGCGGCGAAGAGAGAACACTTCTCCACTGTTGGAGGGAGAGGGTTAACTAGCACGCCCTCTGTAGAAAACAGTGTCACAATTCCTAAAAGATCTAAAAATTGACCTTCCATATGACCCAGCAATCCCCCTTCTGGGAATATACCCAGAGGAACTGAAATCATTCTATGAAAAAGATACTTGCACATGCATGTTTATTGTAGCATTATTCACAATAACAAACACATGGAACCAGCTGTGATGCCCATTGAAAGTGGACTGGATTAAAAAATGTGGTACATATACATGATGGAATATTATGCAGCCATAAGAAGGGGCAAAATTATGAACTTCACCGCATCTTGGATGGGCTTAGAGGCTATAATGCTCAGTGATCTATCACAGAAACAAAAAACTGAGTACCACATGTTCTCACTCATAAGCAGACCCTCAATAATTATAATACCATAAGAAAAGGATTGGTTGTAGTGGGACACTGCCGACAGGGGGCACACTTCATCAGTAAGGCAAATCTGGGACCAAACCAAGCAAATTTGGGAGCAAAGGCAGGCCCAAACTTTACCTGTACAATATCCACTTGTATACCTAATCCTTATATACCTAATCTTAAACTGTACCCCACATCTTTGAAAATAAATAAACAAATTCTGGAAATGAAAGAATCATTTAAGGAAGTACAAAATGCAGTGGAGAGACTTTACAGTAGAATAGAACAAGTAGAAGAAAGGATCTCAGAACTTGAAGACAAGGTTTCTAATTATCCCAACGAGACAAAAAAAGAGAAAATGTCATCAGGAAAATATATTATAGTCTCTGACAATGTGGGATTTTGTAAAACGTTCAAACCTAAGAATCATAGGTGTTCCTGAGGATAAAGAGAAAACAACAGGCTTGAACAACCTATTTCAGAAATAATAGGGGAAAACTTCCCTGGCCTTGCCAGAAATCTAAACATCCAGATGCAAGAAGTCCAAAGAACCCCCAAATATTAATTGCAAAATACATCATTACCAGGGCGTATAATCATCAAGTTATGCAAAGTTCATGTGAAGAAAAAAGTTTTAACAGTTGTGAAACAAAAGCATCAAATAACTTACAAAGATAAACTATCAAACTAACTGCAGATTTCTCAGAAGAAACCCTATCAACCACAAAGGATAGGAGTTCTACCTTTAATCCCCTCAAACAGAATAACAGGCAGTGAAGAATCTTGTACCTTCCAAAGCTAAGTTTTATAAATAAAGGAAAAATGAAATCTTTTTCAGACAAGCAAACAATGAGGGAATTTGTCACCACTAGACTAACTCTACAAAAAATAATCAAAGAAGTTATAAATACTGAAACAACAAGTCAAAATACATCAGAAAAATAACACTAGAAATCATAAAGCTCACAAGGCTTATTATACACCAACACAATAGAAAAAGAAATATATATATATATATAGAGAGAGAGAGAGAGAGAAAGACAGAGAGAGAGAGAGAGAGAGAGAGAGAGAGAGCAACCAGATAATCAGCATGATGATAGAAATAGTGTCTTACATATTATTAGCCCTGAAAATAAATACTTCAAATGCCCACTAAAAAGATATAGACTGGCAGAATGGATTTAAAAAAAAACAAAACACAAATCTAAGCATGTTCTACTTTCAAGAAACCCACTTAACACACAAAGACTCCTATAGACTCATGGTAAATTGGTGGGAGGGAAAATATCCCACACAAATGGAAATCAAAAATGAGTGGAAGTAGTCAATATCAGATGAAACACACTTTAAATTAACAACATCATAAAAGACAAAAATAGTTAATCTATAATGATAAAGAGATCAGTACAAGAAGACATAACAATATTAAATGTATATACACCCAACTCCAGAGTAGACACCTTTATAAAGCAAAGTCTGCTATATTTTTAAAAAGAGGTAGACAGCAATACAATAATAGTGAGAGCTTTCAACACTCCACTGAATGCAACAGACAGATCATTGAGGCACAAAGTCAACAAAGAAACATTGGAATTAATTGGACCTTAAGGTAAATGAAACTGTCTAACATTTGCAGGACATTCCACTTCAAAACTAGAAAACATACATTTTTCTCATTAGCACGTGGAACATTCTCCAAGATAGACCATATGATAAACCACAAATCAATTAATAAATTTAAAAAATCAAAAACCTTTTCAGACCACAGTGGACTAAAACTAGAAATTACCTCCTAGAAGAATATGTGAAACAAAGCAAAAACATGGAAGTTAAACAATCTGCTTCTGAATGATGTTTGTGTCAGCAATGGAATCAAGATGGAAACTTGAAATGAATAACAACAATGAAACAAGTTATTGAAACTTCTGGGACACATTCAAAGCTGTGCTCAGAGGAAAATTTATAATATTTAAAGCTTGCAATAATAAGACTGAAAGATTGCATATTAACAACCCAAATCACACTTCAAGCAGAAGGAAAAAATAAAGAACTAAATGAAATTGAAATTTAACAAGTAGCCAGGCTCGGTGGCTCAGCCTGTAATCCCGCGCCTTTGGGAGGCTGAGGTGAGTGGATTCCCTGAGCCCGCAGGTTCAAGACCCACCTGGGCAGCGAGACCTCATCTCTACAATAAATCAAAAAATCAGCCGGGCATGGTAGCGCATGCCTGTAATTCTGGCTACTCGGAAGGCTGAGGCGGAAGGATCACCGGAGCCCAGCAGTTCGAGGCTGCGGTGGCTGGGAGCGGCCACTGCACTCCAGTCTGGGCGACTCAGTGAGACTCCAACTCAAAAAAAAAAAAAAAAAATGGAATATAGAAGGAGAAATATGTGGACTTTGCAGCACCTTAGATAGATTTAGGTAGTGATTTTCTTGTTGGTCTAGGTGTTAACTATTGCATGCCTCCACAGTTTTAGGAAAGACAGTGATAGTAAGAGAGGGAATCATCTCTGAACCTTGAGATGCAACACTAGCACGTCATGTTAGCAAATAGTGTGGGAGGGGCCTCTGGGGGCAGTCATCTCCCACAGTTGTCAGCCAGGTTTTAAATCAGGGATAAGTACCACATTGGGGATGCCACACACAGCTTCCTGGGGAAAAGACCAATGTGGCAGCAGTGTCCACTAGAAAGGATTTTGGAGCCTGGGAGGCACATTTCCATTCACCCCAAGGCAAGGCTCAGATGCTAAGAATTCAGCAGATGAAGAGGTGCCTTTCATCAGGACCACTCAAATTGCCTTGGATGGCCTCTGTGAGTTTGTCTGATGCATTGCATGTCACTTCTAGGAGACAGTTCAGCTCTTTACCTTATATTTTTTTAGAATGATTATATCTGCAAGATAATGTATCCTGTTCCAGAATTTTATTTTTAAGAGATGATTTAACTATGTTGCCTAGACTGGAGTGCAATGTGTATTCACAGACAAAACCCCAGTACCAACCAATACAGGAGTTTTGACCTGTTCTGTTTCTAACCCAGGTCGTTTCACTCCTCCTTAGGCAACTTAGTGGTCCCCCACTCCCGGGAGGTCACCACATTGATGGTGAACTTAATGAGAACACCTGACAGATATAGTTCACCACAGCCCAGAACTCAAGCAACACAGCAGCCTGGCCACCATGTTTGCCTGCTACTGCGACTAGGGAAGTTCTTGTATTTTCAAAGAAAACGTAAAATTATAAGTTTTTAGAGTGAAGATTTGTAGTAGAAAATAATTTGATGATTGCAATCAACAAATACTTAAAATCAAGAAGTTCTAATTAAATTTTTAAAGATAAAAATTGAAATCTCCCTTGAGGGAAAAGATTGTACAATAGTATTTTATGAGGAATATTGCACTTGCAATCACAAGATCTAAAGTCCAATTATGGTTCTGTCTCTTATCTTCTTTGTGACCTAAGTGCAAGTCTCTTACCTCATCCATAATTTGAACATAATTATTCATAACTTACTTAGTATTTAAAAACTAGGAGCTAGACAAACAAAAAGTATTATTCTAATGTGTGAATGATAGGTATAAACTAAGCTGTTTTTCCCCTCAATATGCATGGCATTGAAAAAATATATCTGAGGACTCGCATAAAAGCACACACTTTACATGAATATACACAGTGTTACCTATGGAGATTTTATGATCAATGAACTTCGGAACTCAAAAAGGCCAGACAAGCAATGTTTTCAAATACTTTCACCAGTTAAAATCTCTATTGAAGAAGAATCTGGATCAGTCTTTTTTTTCAAGGAATGGCAGACATGGAATGTAAGATGTTTGGTCTCTGTAAGAAGTATTGGAACTTTTAAATGAGCAGAACCTGTCCTAGAAACATGGAGGTGCAGAGTGCTTAGCCAGATCCGGTGAGCTGATTATTCAGTGGCTATCTCAGATTTACAAATAAGATTAACCCTGGGACTAAAGGCAGGTGCTACAAACCAGAAGTATTGTGTTTATCTTGATTGGAATTTAGTGTTATAGGAACAGATGTATTCGTGGCGGTGCCTTGAGTAGAATAAAGCCACAGGAAGAGTTATGGAAGACATCTTATACTCAGATTCTGAGAAACAACTAAGGATCCATAGAAAACAACTCAAACACAAGCAGAAATGAGGCAATGACTTTAGGCAGTCAGTGTATGTGAAAATATTTCAGGATAATCAACATAGATTTAGGTAAAAAAAAATGTAGAGATAGAATGGAGTAGTGGTGAGATTATTCTATAATAAAGTAAGTTCGGTGTTTAGATGAGTAGCTCTCTATAGACTTCAGTTTCCTTTAATAAATAAACTGAAAATGCAAAATTAAGAAGTTGGAATTCCTTCCAATTGGCTAAAAGTTTTTCAGGTTTTTCACTCTTTTAAGTATTGCTTTACATATCTTTAAATTTGAAGATAAATTTGTACTAATATACACTAATTGTATACAAAACAAATGGTGCATATCTCTTGTTTTTTCTCGCAACATGGTATAAGATATTTGGCAATTGTGTAGTCTCAAATAAATCGCTATCACTTGGTGCCAGACATTCCAAATTTCAGGCACCAAGCTCCTGAAGATTTCTGATTTCCAGGGTATTTTTTTTTCTGTCACTCAGTCTATTTCTTGCATCTTCTGACACTCCCATAGCCACAGAGATATGGCTTTCACAACACTTATGACTTTCTGCCTTATAGTATTTATTTGTTCAACAACTAATCTCCTCCAGATGGACACGGAGATAGATTTAAAAGATTCATAGATAAGGTTAGCACTCTCTTTCCCTCCTCAATGGTTTAGAGGGGGAGATGATTATTTCTAAGCATATAATTAAGATTTTAGAGTGAGAATTGCTATTATTTTTTAAAATAACAACTGCTACAAAAGCTTAGGGGTGGGCAGATCCAACTTTTCTAAATCAGTAGAATGAAAAGCAAATTTGAGGTGGTAACAGTTAAGCAGGAAGGTGAAAAATAAGTAAGGTCCATCAGATGCCTGGAGAAGATGGTTATGAGCAGAGCTGACACAGCTGAAGAGAATTTGTTTGGCAAATACTTTGGTGTGAATAGAGCTCACTTGGTATTAGCAAGAGTAAAAAAGAATGCATAAAAAGAAGTTGGAAGCATAAGTCACAGAGAACGCTAAGAAGATTGGAAACAGTGAGAAAAGGAGGATTTTTAAGCAGAATATTGATGCAATCAGAATAGTGTTTTAGAAAGATAACCCCTTAAGAGTGTGTGGAGAATGGATTGAGGGATTACATACATGGAGGAAAATAAGCCAAACAGGAAACTATTGCAGTAGTTTGGGTGAGACTTAGCAACATTAGTGATGAGGAATAAGAGGGGGGGATGGATTTGACAAACATGACGTGAAGAATTTTAATGATTTGGAGACAGGGAAAAGCCAATGAGAACTTCTGCATTTGTAAAGAGGCAATTTGATTGGGAAGCATGCTTTGATATCTACTGTGGAAATCTAGGACTGGGGTAAGGTGAGTGAGACACTCACTATGGGTGCACAATTTAAGAAAGCATTAAAAAATTCAGTAGTCAAGATAAATGATGTTTTAATGCAATATTTCAAAATATCAATATCCGTATAAAAGTCCATAATTATTGCATTAGGGTTTTCAGAAAGAGAGAGAGAGTTGCTATAAGATGTTGATGGAAGGTCTCAGGATCTGCAGGGAAGGTCTGCAAGCTGGAGATGCAGGAGAAGCGATAGTATAAATGCTAGTCTAGAAGTTGGCAGGCCCAAGATCCAAGGAAAACCAAAATTTCGATTCAGTTCAGAAGGCAGAAAGAATGCCACTGTCTCAGTCTAAAGACCACCAGGCAAGAAATTCTTTCTTACTCAGGGAATCAGCTATTTTGTTCTATTTGGGACTTTAGCTGATAGGATGAGGCTCACCAACATTAGGGAGGGCAATCTTCTGTATTCACTTAACTCATGAATGGTAATCTCATTCAACACTCTCCCACACAGAAACTCCCAGAAAAATGTTCAAGCAACTATCTGGGCACCTTGTGGCCCAGACAAGTTGATACATAAATCAACCCTCATAATAAGCAAAATATAAATATTTCAGATAAAGACAGGATCCGTGTTAATTTTTTTTTTTTGTCTTAGGCTCTAATTTGACTTGGTATGGCACTGTTCCTATGCCTTATAATATCTCCTACTTGGCAGAAAGTCACTTGAAGGCATATATTCAGCAATGTCAAATCTGTTTTCCAATGTTTGCAATGTGCCACATCCAAAGAATGGGTTCAATAAGTATTATTTAACATATAGTGATGCAGGTTAATTCGTATAAGAAAGATTTCTTTTCATCATGACGTAAATTGAATAGCAAACTCAGAACACTTTTAAATATTCCTCTGTATTATGCAAAAATACGTTTATGCTTTGTGGCTAATTTTTAACCCATAGTACTGGGTTTGAAAATGAATGGAGGCTAATGATTTTCTCCCATTTTCTGTGATAGCTGTAACTATAGGAATGGCAGTCTGGGATAATGAAAACAGAGTCTCAGCAGAATAGTGCACATCTTAGTGCATGGAAAATAATATCATCATGCTCCATAAATTAGAAAACTAAGGTTCAAGGACTTTTATTAGCAATGCCTTGGTTGCATGTTTAGTAGGTGATGGAAATATGACATGGCCATAGTTCTGTCCAACTCCTAACCTTATGGTTTTTCATTACTACCTCTATGATAATCTTCCCAAGTATGTAAAATATTCAACATTGTTTTCTTGAAGTGTAAATACATGTTTACTTTTAAGATGTCTAAAAGAGTAAACAACTAATTTTGAATTGCATATCTAAACCAAAATGCAATCGAAATGATGATTTTAAAATATACATCTGGATACAAATCAAGCTCCTTTCCCAAATAAATAAAATGTTACCAGATGTCAACTTAAAATAACTAACTCTTCAATAGCATTGTTCCAGTCAGGAAAAGTAACCATAGCAACATAATTATCAACTTATGCAGTTCTTCACCCCTCCATCTTGAATCTGAAAAGGCAATTTAGTTGAATTACTTGTTTATGTGTTTTTTTACTACCTGGCTTTCTATTGATATTAGCTTCTTATTCATGTCAGATACCTTTTCTCCCAGCCTCCTACATTCTTCTGTGAAATTGAAACATCAAATCTGTCCTCTCACTTTTTTATTACAGCTCTGATTGCCTGACAGATATTTCATTACGTACTATCTCTTCACATGTAAATATGGGGACAAAAATGTATCAATATAAAATTTTGGAATACCAGCTAATGTTTTTCTGCAGGATTTTCCGTTACTCTGTGTTCATGCGTACTCAGCAACTAGACCATGAGGCACCCCTTGCTTCAAGGAAATGTTTTCCCAGAATGAATGGTAAAGAACTAAATAAAATAGACAAATATCAGCATTGAATTATTTAAAGTTGAGGTCCAGGCATAAAACACAAAGGTCTAGACGTGAGTCAGGCAAATCACCTCCCAGAGACTTCTTTCAGCTTAGAAAAGAAACGATAACGTCCTTGTGACCCCAACAACATTAACTACCCAGAGACTAACACACTCTCAGTGAAAACCCTGTGGTAGAATCCAGAAAGTGACTTAGTTACATGAATTTACTCAGTTAACTAAACGTAACTGAGAATTGAAAGAAACTTGAGAGTAAATATAGAACAAATAAAGTTTAACTGATTATATGTCAAAGCATACTCAAGCTTATGACCTAAGATTTGAATCTGCTATAATAATAATGATAATAATATCCTAGGGTCATTATGAAGATAAAGTAAGATGAAAAGTAAGATCTCTCTGGTTCTTGGATGCCCATAATTCTGACTCTTGTTTTAGTTTATATTGACAACTGAAACTACCTCTTTATTTTTTTATGTGTGTTTCCAGACCTTTAGCCGTCATACAGTGGCCACACCCACATCTCTAAAATGAACTAACCTTATTATTTTCTTCCTTAAAATAATTCGAGTTAAAGAAGATGGTTTTATTCCTCTCCTGCTTCATGTCCTTCCACTTGCCCATGTGCAGAGCATGCTCTAAGCTGCTGAAATGCTCACTGTTGTCCTAATCCACAATTTCACACCTGGCTGCCTTTCCACAAACTCTTCTCTGGACTGCCCCATCACAACTACACACACATACCTTTCATTTACCTGATGACTCTCTCTCAACACTTCTCTCAAATATCACTTCCCCTAGGATTAAGAGAAGAAAACCCCTTCCACTAGACTAGACTTTAATCAGCTTCTCTATGCTATTCTAGAACCAATGTTGTCTTCTATTATAAGCTCTTAACATACTGTTTGGTAGTTGTTTTTTTTTTTTTTTTCTTACTTTAATGAATTCTTCACCAGATTATAAGCCTTATTAACATAAAGAACAAAATTAGAGCTTTCCTATGCTTCTGTAATGAGCACAATGTCAGACATATAATAAATACTCACAAAATTCTCATTAACAGAAATTGTGTGAAAATACATTGAATAAAAGAACAAAGCATCACACTACCTGACTTCAAAATATGCTATAAAGCCAAAGTAACCAAAACAGCATGGTACTGGCATAAAAACTGACACATAGCCTAATGACTGGAACAGAATAGAAAGCCCAGATAAAATTCCACACATTTACAGTCACATGATTTTTGATCAAGGTACCAAGAATTTGGAGAAAAGAGAGTTTTTTAAATAAATCGTGTCAGGAAAACTAAGTAGACACATGTGGAGAAATAAAATAAGACCCCTCTCTCTCACCATATACAGCAAAAATCAACTCAAATGAATTAAAGACTTAACTGTAAGACCTGAAACTGTACAACTACTGGAAGAAAACATAGGGAACGTGCTTCGCGACGTTGTTCTGGGCAAGAATTTTTTTTTTTTTTTTTTCTAATAGGACCTCAAAAGCACAGACACAAAAGCAAAATACACAAACAGGACTACATCAAACTTTTTCTTTGCACAAAGCAGAGACAATCTACAGAATGGGAGAAAATGTTTGCAGACTATGCATCAAAAGGGGTTAATATTCACAACAGATAAGATACTCAAACAACTCAATAACAACAACAACAACAACAAATGATCTGATTTAACAATGGGGAAAAGATATGAATAGTTATTTCTCAAAAGAAGACAGAAAAGTGGTAGCAAGTATAGTAAAACAATGCTCAACATCACTAATCATCAGGGAAAGGCAAATCAAAACATAATGAAAGATCACCTTACTCCAGTTAGAATAGCTATTATCAAAAAGACAAAAAAGTAACAACTGCTGTTGAGGATGTGGAGAAAGGGAAATCCGGGCACACTACTGGTGAGAATGTAAATTAGTACACCTGTTATGAAAAACAGAAATAATTTTTATTAATTATTATCAATGTTATATAAATATTGAATCGTAATTCTATTAATATCTATAATTAAGAGATTAAAAAAATAAAAATAGACACATAGTCCAATGGACCAGAATACAATCTATCTAAAATTGTATTCTACTATACAATCAGCAATTTTACTAATGATTATATGCCCAAAGGAATTGAAGTCAACATGTTGAAGAGATATCTGCACTTCTGTGTTTATTATAGCATTACTCACAATTGCTACAGAATGAAATCAACCTAAACGTTTACAAGCAGACAAAGGAATAAAGAAATGGTGGTATATACACAATGGAATACTATTCAGCTACTCACAAAGAATGAAATTCTATCATTTGTCGCGCGATGGATAAACCGGGAGGACATGTTAAGTGTAGTAAGTCAGGCACAAAAAGACAAATATCGCATGATCTCACTTACATGAGAAATTTTAAAAAGCTGACCTCAGAGAAGTAAAAAGTAAAATAGTGGTTATTATTGACTGGGTAAAGATGAGAGGAGACTGGCTAATGGGTACAAAGTTGTAGTTACATAGGAAGAATAAGCCCTGATTTTCTATTACATAGTAGGGTGACTATAATTAATTGTTTATTTCAAAATAGTTAGAAGAGAAGACCTGAAAGCTATCACCACAAAGAAATGATAAAATTTGAGGTGATGGATATGTCAGATATGTGGTCATCATACAGTATATACATATATTGAAATATCCCACTGTACCCCACATACATGTGCATTTATCATGTATCAATTGTAAACAAAATTGTAAACATGTATTAAATAAAAGAGAAAAATGCTGTTGTCTCAAATGCTAATTTTGGCCTCTGATGTCAGAATTTTTTTAGATTTGGGAGGAGAATCCCCCTGTAAAATCTTGAACAAAGGTTTTAAATCTGTCGTGGTAATATGTAAATAAGGTTTAATTTAATTAATATCCCCCAGTAATTTTTGAAAATTATTTAAATGGTTGTTTTAAATTTTTTGAAAGCAAACTGAATGTAAAGTGTTTATAATTTTTAGGGTTTAAAGATATGGTAAAGAAGCAATTCTGTAAATTAATGACTATAATATTAAAGTTAGTAGGTATAGTAGCTGGATTTGGTAATCCAGGCTGTAGCATTTTCATAGTTTTTATGGTAGCGTTAATAGCTCTTAAATCTTGTAAAAGTTTTTATAAGATTTTTTTTTTTAATAACAAGCCTCTAATGGTTGTTTAACTAGTTTTTTAGCTGTCTTAAGCTTTTTTGAGAGCATGGGCCATTGTTTTACCCAAACTGGTTTGTTGGCTTTTTAGGTAATAGGTTTGGCAGTCTTGGGAACAATGGCCCCTAGGATAAACTTGAATAGCCAATGTCAGCTCAGTTTGTCTTTTTATTAACTTGGACAGGTTTTTATATTTCCTGTCTGTTTTTACCAAGTCCCTTAAAGGGATTATAGCCCATTTGTAGTATTTGTGTTGAAATTTTGTTATTAAGGTTATATAAAAGCATGTCTATTTGAGTAAGAATGTCTTTTCCCTATAATGTAAAGGGGATAGATGGAATCACGTATGGGCAGAAAGTTTTTGAAGTCTCATTGTTTGTCTAATTTAAAATTTTAGAGTTTTTGGCTATTGAGGGTGTGTGGCCAATGTCTATAAGTTTTGAAGGAGTTATTTGAGTCGGCCAAGAAGCAGGCCAATCTTTCCCAGCAATACAGGAAACATTGGCTCGGGTGTCTAATAAACCTTTAATTTTAATTTCTTGTATATATAAATTTTTTAGAGGTTTGGAATTAGTAACCTCTTGAACCCAAAAAGTATCATTGTTAGAACCAAATCAAGAGTCATCTCTAGGCAGGTCAGTTAAAGTTTTACCTATTTTATGATAAGGCAGGAGTAGCAACTGGGCTATTTTTTGACCTTTGTTAAACTGTATAGTTTTGTTAGGGGGAGCGACAAGCACCTGGATTTTCCCTGTGTAATCTGAATCCACCACTCTAGGAATAATGGAAATTCCTCGTAAAGACAAGGAACTTTTGCCTAATATTACACCCACTATTTCTTCTGGGAGAGGGCCTTTTATTTTTGTAGGAGTTGGGGTTACCGGGACATCTGGAATTAATATTGTTGTGGTGGAGGAACACAAGTCCAGTCCTGTGCTCCCTGGGGTGGCTCGGATGAGTTCTGTGATGGAGTAAAAGGAACGAACGGGTTTATGGTGGAAGCTGCCCCTATTGTTATCTGGAGCCAGGGCTGACCCCTCTGGAAGTTTTTCTGGGTCTGGATAACTTGTTGAATTAAAGGGGTGTCATTTTTATGAAATTTAGACCGATACTCTCTTGTCTAATGGTAGCCTTTTTGACATCTAGGACACAAATTTTTTGGTAGAGCAGTCCCAGTAGGTGGCAATGATGTCATGTAAACCAGCCATTCCTCGCTTAGCTAGACAATTTTTGTTAATGTGTTTAGTTTGACCGTAAAGTAAAACTGCAATGAGATATGTTTTTGCTCATTATTTATATACTTTTGTTTATATCATTTATATTTATTCATATTATTTATATATTGTTTATATATATTGTTTATATTATTTATATATTACTAATATACTTTTATTTATTATTGTTTGAGCTCCCTGTATTTTTATAAGAGAAGGAAAAGTGTCAGCATTTTTAACCTTTAAAGGAAAAACCTTAGAAAGAGGTGTAGTAACATTATTAGGATATTTTGCTCATGATATTTTACCATTTTATTTTTAATTTAGCCTTATCCTGTGAAGATAAATTGTAGAAAACGAGTTAAGTCATTAGAAGAGACCTTAGTTTTGCGTTTAGACAAAGTATTTATTAAGATATTGGTGAACATTTTTCATTCCTAGATTTGCTCTGGCCCATGATTATATCACAGCTCTAGTGTCACAAAAACTGTATTTATCCGTTCTCACTCTGTCTGTCTCTACAGAGGGGTCTGCAGCACCCTGGGTAAGATCTTAGCCGTCTTGAATCGAAAAAGCTTACCTTTCCAGAGCCCCACGTTGGGCACCAGTTACAGGGGTCCTGCCCCTGCAGGTATCAGGGGTCTCGCATCAGTGATTAAACTAGAGGGATAGATATAAAAAGAAAGAAAGGGGGGGAAGAAAAAGACTGGACACCTGTTCAAGTGACATGAAGCCGTTTAATGGGTGTAATCCCAGGGCTTTTATCCCCAAACTCTGCAAAGTTATCGCAGGAACTCCTGCTGCTATGGTTCCACAAAAGGTAGTATGTGACTTTCACATGACCAGGTCCAGGTGCACACAGGACACCCCCCACTCTCAAGCAGATGTATTTTTTAAACATGAAGAAAAACATGAAGTTTGAATTCAGTTTTATGTACCCTTGATTGTTTATAGCTATATAACATTGTTTAATGTTTACACCCGAAACCAACATAATGATATATTACCTTTTACTATTTTATGCTATTTTGAACTGGTTTCTATAAAACAGTTGGTACTATGGTTACACTCTCCTACCACCAGCTGGCCTAATTCAAACTTCACTGGCCCCCCTGAATCAAACTGAACTAACCACACTTCTATAACAAAATGGTTACTTAAATTTTCTTAATCTATATAAACTGTATTCTAAAACCTATGTCTATAAATTTCTAAAATCACATCAAGAGAACCTGTGACTTGCACTAAGGCTCCTCAATGTTGCTCAAAGTTAAACTTAAATTGTTTAAGAGCAAAAACCATAAACCGTGGAAAATGGGAACAATAGACTCCCAAGTTACCTGTGTTCATTCTGGTTTCAGAGTCCTCTGCTAGAGCCAGCAGGAGCCTTTCCTGGTTGCTTGTGCCAAGTGGAAAAGGGAGAAGGGAATGGAGTCAATGCTCCCAAACACATCCTTATGGTCTTGGGGTCAATGGCCCTTCCTAATCCCTAACACTCAGTGGGCCTCCGTGGCTGGCTCCCAACATTTCTTCTTTCATAACCACTTGTTATTCTCTTTTTCTCTATCCATCCTATAGGAAATCCACTGTAACAAGATTCCCACAGATATGCAAGATTTGAGATCGCACCAAAACTTTATGGTGTAGGCTACCTCTTCCCTGAGTTCGTTTTGAAACACAGTTGTGTCTCCATGAACCACAAAATTTTTAAAACCTTTAGTTATATAATGTGTAATAGGATAAACCTTTTAGAGAATATTTTTGCACTATGTATAAAAGTCTCACACACACACACACACACACACACACACACACATAAACATATACCATACACAAAAACTTTTTGAATCAGAAATCCTCCTTCTAGGTATCTATCCTGATGATAAATCCCATAAATATGAAGCACTGTATGAATAAGTTGATGTTCTGTTACATGACTTACAAAGCATAAGACAGGAAACAACTCAAATGACTTTAATTAAGGGACCACTTGTATATGTGGTGTGTTCACACAATGATATACTATTCAGCTGTGAAAAAACGAAAGAAATTTCTATGTAATGATATGGAGAAAGTACCAGAAAATATTTTTTAAGTGAAAAAGCCAAGTGCACTGTAGAATATTGAATCCTTTCTGTGTTGTGATAGAAATAAAAGTACAAATATACCTAATAGTTTACTTTTGCAAAAAAAAAAAGTTCTGAGTGAATAAAGAAGAAAATATGATGTGAGTCAGAATGGGGTGGAGGAGAAAGAAATGGAAGTTAGAATTTTCTGAATGTTCCTTTTCATAGTTCATTTTACCTAATCAAGTAGTTCATTTAAATCAAAAGGAAAATAAGAAATCTACATAGCTAAAAAAATAAACTGAAATAAGTCAGCCTACACATATAAAATTGATAATATAAACACACAGAAATTAATTATTTCAAGATTTTTTTAATAGGATGAATGATCTGACTATGCTCTTGCATTGTTAGTTAGATACATTCAATATGCAAGAAGAACAGCAAATAAACCCAAAATCTCTTTCAGTGATTTTTGTTAATAACAGCATGAATATTCTAATCTTTAAAATATACATATTGTGACATAGAGTAAGTTAAAATGCCAATTTGTAGAGGACTCAAATTTTTCAGTGTAGAAAAGAAATAAAATTACAGAAATTTCACCAAAGTACACTTGCATGGTTAAATAGGAATTGGGAATGTGCTATGCATACATCATTCTTCTCATATATGTAACATATCTGTTATATCACACACACACACACACACACACACACACACACACACACACACATTTCCTAGCCCCAATCACCAGAATGAGTGTAGAAGCAATGTCAACCTAGTATCAATGAGTAACCCAAGCATTCAGATCTTGGTTTCTAAATAATTTTTCTAACTAACAGGAATCAGGCAAGAACATAAGAAAATGACAAGATTTGGATATTTTGGACCAGAGGTTCAAGAAATGCTTAGACATAAAGAAGCCCAAAGGATAGTCTACTAACATCTACTGTCTCATATATTGCATAATGCAACTTATAGCATGAACAATATAATTTTCTTGCCAAAAATGTTTAATTTTTGTCTAATATGGTCTTTTGAATTAATTGCAAGTTTATAGAAAGTAGAAGAGATACGTGGGATAAAATGACAAGCCAGGTAATTTACACATGAAAAGAAAATAAAACAAATTCAGCAAAATTTTAACAACAGTTGAATCTAGGTGGTAGGTAAATGGTGTTTGTTTTATTATTCCCTCAACTTTTCTGCAGTTTTTGAAAATTGTATAATAAACGCGTAGAAAAAATAAATTTCCTTCTGCTGATCTGGGCTCATTGTAACATGTGGTAGAAGTAATTGGTCACAATCCACCTGTGGCAATGGTGAGAGAGGTGTTGTGGCTTTCAAATGGCAGTGGAGAACTGGGAGACCTATAGAGATGTCCTTCTCCAAACTCCAGTACCAGGTCATCTTTTCACTACCTAGAGAGAAAGAAGCTAGCCCATCTTTCCACACTGGTGTGCTTCAGGGCATCTTTGTCACCTGTAGGACAAAGCCCAAACCTAGAACTGAGACAAAAAGTGAGATGTAATCTGGTTCCTGGATTGTCCCTCTCTTCTGTGTGCACACCCTCTCCCCACAATGGTCCATGCTATCATCAATGATGGAAATTCTTCCTTTTCCCCAAAATGCCTTGCTTCTTCACACAGTAATGGCTCTGCTCATCCTTGCCAATCTGGTAAAAAGCCCATTCTTATTCCTCAAAGATTATTCCTCTCCAATATTCAAAATAAACTGGAAATGTCTCTGTCTTGATTCTGTGTACCTATTAGATAGCACATCATTTGCAATTAACAACAAATTTATTACTCTACTTCCTCAATAATGATCTTTTAGAAAGTAAAGTCTTCCTATTCTGGTAGATATCTAGTATTAGGTCTGGCACATAAATGTTCATTGCTTTAATTCTGTTATATTCAGCAAATTTTTACCTGGTAGGTGGCAGACAAGCACTAGACTAGCCGTTGGTGACTGTCCACAACTATAGATGAGAAAATGACCCCAAATCTGGTCAGAAAGTCACACTTGGACTCCTCATCACCACAACTGTAAAAAAGAAAGTCAAGCACCTCACCGTGCCATTTTGTGCACACAGCAATGTTTCAGCTCTTCAAATACTCACAGTTGTCACAGTCACAGTTTCTCAACTCATGTGACATTCATGAGTAGATGTGTCAAGTGTAGCACTTGATGATGATCTGAAATCAAGGCACTTAGTCAAAAAGCCTTCCCTTTTGCAGCAACGTTGACTTGTACAGATAGAATACTTTCTTCAAGAACCCAGGAAATGAAAAATGTGCTTATTATATTAACAAACACAGTTGGCATTCAAATCCGTAAATGTAACAATTTTCGGCCTTGTTTTTACAGTAATATCTCTTCTTTCCTACAGTGTCCTAGGCATGATTATGTTTGTGGTTCTTGCCATGGTATGTTGAAATCACATTGCCAAGTTTCCCCTCACACGAGCCAACTGGCATTTTCCCAACTCACCACTCTACACTGGTTTCTTTGGGTGTTCTCTTTGCTCTGTGGTATTGAAAGTGGTGGGCAAGAAGCTCTTCTGTTAATAAGAGCTAAGATGGAAAGGATGGGCATAAAAAATGTTCCATGGAAGGGAAATTATTCTTTTCTATGTTTGGCTGCTTCAACTTAACACAACACACAAAAATATACTGTAAAGCCCCACCTTAAATAAAACACAGTGCCTAAATGAAAAAAAGAAAGCATGGTCCTAGCCTTTCCCACCTCAGAAAACCGTACATTAGTAGAAAATAATAGAAAGGTAACAGACATATGATCATAGACGCCAGACAGACAGATGGATGTATGAATGAAGAAATGGTAGAAGAGATGGACAGGTGGAAAAATGAATAGATAGCTCTGACACAGGCAAACCATAATCAAGGACTTAATACAGGATTAAAAACAAGCTATAGAAAGAGAGGAGTGCCTCCCTATATTCAATTTAACAAGAGCTATACTGTAGAAATAGTATAAACATAAAGAAGACAGCTGTGGTTAGGAACATTGGTTTTGAAATATTTAGAGTCATCTGGTATTTCAGGACTCCTCACAGGCCAAATCTTGTTCCAGGCCCCAGCCCTCCTCCAACTGTAGAATTGCCATCACATTGCACAAAAACAGTTAACAGAAAATCAAATATCACTCTCTAATTTGATAATAACAATGCAATTATCAGGAGCAATGAAGGAAAAGAAAACTTTTTTGTCTGGTTCTGCTTTGCTTTGGTTTCCAATGATAGCACCATGGCTTAAAATGCCCAGAAAGAAAATATGCCTAACTCTTCTCACAGGGCCTAACACACTCTGGGATTAACAGTAGAAATTCTGGACACTCAAGGAAAGGTTTTTGTGAGATTTTCTGTTTTGAAGTTGACCTGAATTCTTGTCATATCATCCCTCATTTTACCTCCAACCTGGAGCCACCAGACTCTGGAGACAATGCAGGCCATACTGGGAAGATTTCAGGACAATTGTTATATCATCAGCAAATGTGGTAAAAAATCAATGTCATTGCTGGCCTCACTCTTTGTAAATGAAGCTCAAGCAGGTAACAACAGGAAATTGAAGACAGATTTCAAATTCTGAGATCTGAGAAACATCTACAAATATGTCTAATAGTCTAGTTGCAAAAGGACAAAGACATAAAAAGAGTAATTTGGGAAGAAAAGCAGAACAGAGGCTGCCATTCTAATAAGTTGTGTTTGGAGAACAATTTGCCATCAGCTACCAGAGAAAGAAAATTGCCATTAATAAAATGTTAAGACCCTAATAATAAAAGATACTAGGCTTGTAAATGGCTATTTAGTTCCAGCGACTATTCCTTAATCCTTCAAGGAAAACATGGTTCAGTTAATATTTCATATGGGAAACACTGAGGTGCAGAGAGTTTAGGTGATGTGTCAAAGGACAGAGTGCAGCTGGAGAAGGTAGGGCAGGGATTCCACTCTGCCACTCGTGAAATTAGGTATACATCCAGGTGTGCAGATGTGTGTGCATGCGTATCTGTCAATTTGTGCATGCATATGCTCATACATGTGTTTCAATTAGTGTTTTGATATGAGAATATAATACAAACAAAACTGTTTACAGAAATATGTTAAAATTGCTATAATTGTTAGGAGAACAGGCTGTAAAGTTGAATTACATGTTTTTGTCACTTATTTCATTGTGCTGTCTTGGACATGTCCTTAAACTTCTCTGTAATTCAGGTCTATACTTTGTAAAATGAGGATAATATGAGTACCAATATCACTAGATTTCTATGATTGCACGATTTTATATAACTAAAGTACAACTTTCCCTGGCCCATTTAATGCTATATAATTGTTACCTATTGCTATTATCGCTGTTATTATTGATATGTTTCATTGAAAATTAGTTTTCTGTTTGCTTTGTCTGAATATTTTATTGTTTCACTATATATATTTTCACTTTTCCATCAGGAACCTCCAGTAGGTCTTGTAAACCAAAGTTATCTAAAGCCATAAAGCATTCAACTATATCCCAGAATAGGAATTTCCATTGTATTGCCCAGAATAATACCTCTTCACAGTTGGCAGACACACCAATAGTGCAACCCAATTGACATGGTGCTATGAGGTTGTGCTATCGTGGGCTTATTTTCACTCAGAAAAAATAGGTGGTGGTCACAGTAGAGGAGGGACTGTCCATGCAGGGTCCACAGTGGTCATCTCAGCTCATGTGTTCAGAATGTCTTCCCAAAGTCCTGGACACACTCACAACTGACCCACAGCAGTCACAAGCCATTGAGCCGTGTTTCAATATAAATTCTCTTTTATGTATGGTTCCAGAGTCCAGTCTATCAAGTTTTTCTCCACTTCATAAAACCTTGCCAAACCTATTTTCTACCCAATTAACTATCTACTATTTTCAGTTTCTCAATAATCCAACACTTCTCAACAGCCTAGTCTCAATGTTTTTCCATATGTACATTCAAACAGTGGGATCTCTGGCAATTTGAGAAGGATTTGCTGAAAACTCACAATAAATTGATCTCAGCTTTTCAGCATTAAAATAAATCCCAGTCAGTAGAAAACCATATTCTAAGCAAAAGTGGGTTTTGTTATTTTCAGGATGAAAACCATTTTTACACAGAACAGCCAGGTGATCAGAAGAGTGCCATAAACTGACTGAGAAAATACAATGCAAATAAAGGTAATTAACTCGGATGCATTGCCCAATCTGTCATGAAGCTGGACCACAGTCTCCCTTGGGGAAAAGCTTATTTGGTGCCCTCTGTATATAATAAGCATGTGGTTACCTGGACAGGTGTTAGGCATTTTTATAACTACAACAACCACATGCACATACAATGTACACACCTAAAAGTATGTTCCTATCATACATGCATGTACACACATGCATACACACCAGTAAAGAAGGGACATTAGACCTTTCTAGGACATACTGTTTATAGATAGTTTATTATTTTTTCAGGTCACCTTTTCTCCTTCTCCTATCTCCTTTACAGAAGTTGTAGAAAAAGTTGCAAAGACAATTTTCACATATTTTTTGGAGACCAAAGTTAGTAGTAGGTTGAACCATATAAAATTGCCATTTTTCTAGCTAAAATGGCTGAAAATAAGCAATTTAATGTGGTTCAAACTATGATAGGCTTACTTTTATTTATTGAACTATCATTTACACAAACTAAAATGCACAGCTCTTAAGGATACAGTTTGATGAGTTGAATAAATTAATCATCTGTGCAGTTAAGATGCAAGTGAATATATAAAGCATTTCCATGTTTTTAGAAAATGTCTTTGTGCCTTTTTCCAGTCAACCCCTTGCCTTCCAAAACCACCATTATGACTTAACACAGATGAACTTTGCTTGTTCTAGGACTTCATATGAATGAAATAACACAGGTCCGTTTATGTATGATTTCTTTCATTCAACATAATATTTAGTATTTCCAAGACTCATCGATGTTTTTGTGTTAGTAGTCATTCCTGTATATTGCTGAGCAACATTTCATGGAACGAAATGAAAAAATAATTTCCTTATACTCCTGTCAGTGGGTAACTAGATTGTTCACAGGTTAATACTATTGTGCAAAAAGGAAAAAAAAAAGTGCTATGAACATTCTTAAATAAGTCCTTTATGTAAACATATACCCTTATTTTTCTGAGGAAAGTATCTGGGTTTGGACTAGTAAATTTATTTTTAAAAATTCTGCTGACCAGAGCGGCTCACCAGTTTACAAAGAGATGCTATATTCCTACTAGCATTGTATTCGAGTTGCAATTGCTACACATCTCTACCATTAGTAAGTATTATCGGTCTTCACTATTTTAGTCATTTTTGTGGGTTTCAAGTGATATGCGATCGCATTTTCTTCATGAATAATGATATGGAACACTATTTAAGTGCTTAGTGGCATTTCTATTTCTTCTGGCAGTCCATTTAATTGATATTTATAAGATAACTAATTGATTTCCACATGTGACTAGGCCAGTGAAACATAAATTCAGGAACTGAGAGTGAGACAATCCCTATTTCACACATGAACTGAAAATAATCCAAAGAAGATTTGCAGAGAAAAAAAAAAAAAAAACCCTGCAGGAAATCAGAAAGGACAACAGTACTGTAGGAATGCCAAACCTTTCGGTTATGTATTGGATTTCGTTCCGAGTGTCAGTTGTTTTCCTGAATGTGCGTTCTCATCCATAATAAACTTCCTTTCATTTCTTAAGTAAGCTCAAGTTGGTCTCTGTTATATTCAATCAAAAGCAACTTAAACGATGCCAAAATGGTCTGACTAATACATTTTAAGCATTTTGCAAGTATTTGGAGTTGCAAAAAATGGTCTTTCCCTGAGTAGTCTATCTGTGCTAATTTAATAGTAGGATTCCTTTATTCAAAGAAAATGAAACCTATATGTGTGAACACACACCCAAATACATACCTCAGTAACATTCAAATTATTTTTGAGGAAAATATCCAAAGATATCTCTTTAGTACAGTTTTTGAGGAAAAAAAATAGTTGATCTAAACAGAAGTAAGATTTTTTTAAAGAGTAGATTCAAAAATAATCTTTTCAATTTCTGTATTATCATGTATTTTGTTAATATTTTTTGTGTAATTGTAATTTTATTATGCCATAGGATAGTTTTTGCAAACTTGACTTTTTCTCTAATTTACTTATCTACTTTAAAAAATTATCTGCTTTTAAGTCCTACTTTCATCATCTGTGACTAAAAACCACTTCATTTCTTCCTTCCCAATCTGTATATACTTTTTATTTCCTTTTCTTGTCTTATTGCATTAACTAGGACTTTTAGTATGATATTGAATAGGAGTGGTAAGAGGGGACATCCTTACTTTGCTCCCAATCTTAGAAATAAATTATCTATTTTCTCACTATTAAGCAAAATGTTAGCTGAAGTTTTCTTGTGGATGTAGTTTATAAAGTTGAGTAAGTTTTTTCTTTGTTCCTATTTGCTGAGAGTTTGGACTTTTTCTTCTGTAAACAGATTTTGTCAAACATATTTTTCTGCATCTATTGATATGATCATATGACTTTTCTTCTATGGTCACATTTATGTGATAAATCACATAATTGGTTTTCAGACACTGAACCAGCCTTATACAACTGGAACAAATTCAGCTTGCTCATGGTATATAATTCTTTATATATATAGTTGGATCTAATTTTTAACATTTTGTTGAATATATTTGCATTTGTGTTTATGAAAGATATTGGTCTTAGTTTTCCTTTATTGCAATATCTTTGTCTAATTTTGGTATTAGAATGATGCCAGTCTCATAGAATGAGTTAAAAAGTATTCCCTCTGCTTTTGTTCTTTTCTGGGTTTTGTATTGTTTTGTTTTTCTTCTTTTGAGACGGTAGCAAATCAGTATCAATTCTTCCTTAAATATTTGGTAGACTTTAACAATGATAACATATGAACCTGATGTTTTCTGTTTTGAAAGGTTAATACATTTTTATTTAATGTATTTGATATATATGTCCTATTTAGATATTAGTATGCTTTAGATATTAATTATAATTATTAGTATGTTTTCTTTTTTACCCTGTCTAGGGTTTTATCATTTGCATTGATCTTTTCAAATAACTAATTTTTGGTTTTGGAGATTTTTGTTACTGTTTCTGTATTCAATTCCATTAATTTTTCCTCTGATTTGTATTATTTATGTTTTTCTTCTTACTTGGATTTAATTTGTTCTTCTTTTTCTAGTTTTCTAAGGTGGAAGCTTAGATCACTGGTTTTAGATCTTTCTTCTTTGCTAATATATGTATTTATTTCTATACATTCCCAATTTAGCACTGCTTTTGATACATCTCATGAGTTTTAATATATAGTATTTCCACTTAGTTGAAAGCATTTTTAAATTCATCTTGAGACTTCTTTGGTCTATATGTTATTTAGAAGCGTGTTCCTTATTCTTCTAAGATTTGGGAATTTTTCTCTCTTTTTGTTATTGATTTCTAATTTAGTACTATTGAAGTCTGAGTGCACATGTTTTACGGTTTCAAATCTTTTAAATTTGTTCATGTACGTTTTATGGCCCAGAATGTGGTCAATATCCCACACAAGTATTCTGTTGTTGTTTGTTGAATTAGCCTACAAATGTCTATTAGATCTAGTTGATTGATGATACTGATCAGTTCAACTATGTTCTTACTGATTTTCTAGCTGCTGAATTTCCCAATCACAGATAGTGTTGAAGTTTCCAACTATCATAGTAAATTTGTCCATTTCTCCATATAGTAATATCAGTTTTACCTCATTTAATTTGATACTTTGTTATTAGAATGGTTATGTCTTATTGAAGAACTGAGACCTTCATTATTATGTAATGTCCTTAATTTGTTCCTGATAATTTTCCCTGCTCTGACATCTGCCTTGATTGAAATTAATATATGTATTCTATCTTTTAAAAAAATAATAATAGCATATCTTTCTCCTTCCCTTTATAACTAGTCTATCTCTGTCATTACATTTAAAGTGGATTTCTTATAGATAACATATAGGTAGGCCTTCTTTTTAATTCACCCTGAAAGTCTCTGCCTTTCAAATGGGGTGTTTAGAACTAATGATATTTTAAAGTTATTATTGATATAGTTAGATTAATATCTACTGTATATGTAACTTTTATATATTACCCTACTCTTTGTTTCCATTTTTTTCCATTCTTTTTCTGCTATTGTTTTGTTTGTTTGTTTTTTCTAGTTCTTATTGAGTGTTTTATATAATTTCATGTTCTCTCCTGTGTTAGCATATAAATTATACTTTTTTTGACATTTTCTTAGTGGTAGCCCTAGAGTTTGTGAGATCTATTTATGAGTAATCTAAAAATCTATTTATGAGTAATCTAAATCCATTTCAAGTGACTCTATACTACTTCACAAATAGTGTGAGTACATTATAACAGAGTATCCCTAATTTCTCTCTCCCATCTTTTATAACAGTGCTGTAATTCATTTCACTTATCTATATTATAGTCACCAAATATATTGTTGCTATTATTTTTTTGGAAAAATTGTTATCTGTCAGAACAATTAAAAATAAAGAAAACAAAAATTTCTTTTATTTTCATTTATTTATTCTCTAACACTCTTTTCTTTGTCTCTTTTTGTATATCTTAGTTTTTGACCTATACCACTTTCTATCTCTCGGAATAACATGTTAACATTTTTTACAGGGACACTCTACTGGTGACAAATTCCTTCAGTTTTTGCTTATCTGAGAAAATCTTTATTTCAACTTCACTTTTAAAATATAATTATCCTGGACACAAAATTCTAAGTTGGTGGTTTTAGTGTCATTTTTCTCAACACTACAAATGTTTTAGACCACTCTTTGCTTGAATTGTCTTTGAAAATATATTTAATCATTTTCCTTGTTTCTTTGTTGGTAAGGTGCCCCCTATCCTGGCTTCTTTTTAAGATCTTCTCCTTGTCTTTGATTTTCTGCAGCTTAACTATGGTATTTACTGGTGTAGATTTTTGCTGCTTATCCTACTTGATGTTCTCTGGTTTGGCTTGTCATTAATTTTAGAAAAATCTCAGTTGTTATTACTTCAATTTTTCTTTGTACCTTTTTTTCTCTTTCTGATGAGTCCATTACACATGTTATACCTCTCATAATTGTCCAACATTTCCTGGACATTCTCCTATTTTCATTCTTTTATTCACTCCAAGCATCAGTATTGAATGTTTCTATTGTATCTCTAAATGCACCAGTTCCTTCTCTGACTGTTCTTATATGCTATCCACTTTTTCCCTTAGAACCCTGAGCATAGTAATCATAGTTATTTCAGATTCCTAGTATGATAATTTCAAAATATCTGCCATATGTGAGTTAGTCTGGTTCTGATGCTTAGTTTGTTTCTTTCCTATGTTTTCACCCCTTTGCGACTTTTTGGTTTTTTGGGTTTTTTTTGCAAGTTGTATATGACATATCAGGAGATAGAAGCTTGGTGTGGTAGCTCATGCCTGTAAATCTCAGCACATTGGGAGACCCAGTGGGTGGATTGCCTGAGCCCAGGGATCTGAGACCAGCCTAGGCAACACAGCAAAACCTCATCTCTATCATCTCCATGAAGAATCAAACAATTAGCCAGTATGATGGTGTGTGTTACTTGGGAAACCAAGGCAGAAGGATCACCTGAGCCCAGGAAGTCGAGGTTGCCATGAGCCATGATCATTGTGATCAGGCTACTGCACTCCAGCCTGGGTGACAGAGTGAGGCCCTGACAGAAAAAAAATTAATTAAATAATTAAATAATAGCTACATTTCCCTTCTACTTGCTTGAAACTCCAGGACATTTTTCTCCAGTATTCACTGTTAGGACCTGGTAGAAATCCTGACAGTAAACTCATGAAAGTGGGGGCTCCCTAAGAGTAAGTCGCAGCAGAGTTAACTCTAACCTAGTCCATACTCTTTCTACAGCAATTATCAGCCACAGTGTACAGTCTTCTACGGAGTCTGGCCTTAACTAACTACCTCTGCCCCTAGAATTCTCTGGCCCTCATGCTGTGACTTTCTGCATCTTCCTAACTCTCCAGTTTTCAGGTTAGCAGTTTGCCTTGTGACCTCAATTCTCTGATAGCTCTAAGTCAATTTGTTACTTTCTCTTTGTCCAGGTTTTTTCTATTTTCTTCACCCCTTGGGAGTGATGACTTCCAAGCACCTTCCATGTAGTACCAGAAACCGGAAGTTCCCTGCTATCAATAAAATGCCTAAAACTATACCTATTAACACCCAAAAATATTTTCTTGAGTTAGTGTTTCTGATCACCATTACAGCAAATGGACTCTGGTCTGAGGTAAGATTGCTTCACTAACCACAAAACCAGATCTGATTTGTAAATTATGTACTCAATTCAACTGAGAAAATAGAATCTAAATCTTAGGAACTAGCCATTATGCTGAGATGTTGGGTGAAATGAAATTGCAAGGGGATAAAACAATTTATCTCTGATCAATCAGCACATATCTTCAGGGTGCTGTCATATACAAGGCATGGACTCGTGTAAGGTCTAGTGGAATGCCTACTGCAATTAAATTAGAATGTAGAATGATACCTGCAGTTTTTAAGACAGTGCAGCATGGAGTGAGTTGATTATCATAATAAAGTAGAGAATCTCTCCTAATGAGTTACATTTACAAAGTTCAGCTGGATCATTGATTAGTAAGTCAAAAATAATTATTTCTTGCTTCTACAAATCCCAAACTAGTGGTCATTACAGATGTCAGTTTTCCTGGAGGTAAGGATCATGTCTCTCATGGTTACTTTTCTAACCCCTATACTTAGTTATACAGAATAGTATGTATAAGGTGCTCATAACTATTTTTGAACCAAATAAATGGAAGAAATTGGGTATCCAGTGAGAATCATATGAAGATTAGCCTGATGGCAGAGGCCTGGGAGTCTAGAATTTACAAGATGCCATCGCCTATGTTCCTGCAGCAACTTTATTTGGAAGGGAAAAATAAGAAAAAGGTAAGTTGAAGCAATAAACCTGTCATTATTCACAACCATCATATATCCCAGAAGTCTCTGGTCAGAGTTATAGCGAAGTAGAAAATGTATTGATAGTTTCATCAATGTGGGGAGTTGGGAAAGAATGAAATCTATTTCATGCCACAGCTAACATATGCTTATCTGTCAAGGTACACAGAGGCAGGCCTATACAGCATCTCTTATCTACTCTTAGGGACTCTCTCTGTAACCAGAGTGCTGGGGCTGGGGTTTATGGATGAGCTTCAGGGACCCTTGAACTCCCAGATATCTTATGTGTACATGCAAAAAGAGCTACAGCTTTCATTAGCTAATGAAGAAATTATGTCATGTGGAAAACTATACTCATGTAAGTAGCCAGTAAATGACCCAAGAACTTGTTTCCATTGGCAAAATCCCCCAGTTCTTTCAGTCAACAGATATCAGATGTACACTCTGAACAAGAGAGACAGACACAGAGCAGAGACTTGTCCCACGCCTACATCTTCGCAGAATGAATCTTGAGGAGAGGACAGAACAAGCCCAGTCATTGGCAGAGGAAGATTTTCAGGCTTAAGTCTGTTTGAGATATTATCACCAGTTTCTACGAACATAACAGAAAGATGATTGATCCTTCCATTTTAATTTTCGCATAAAGAATCTATTTAATGTATTAAATTACCATCCACTTGTTAGGAATCATTGTCATTAAGTAGCTACAGTACAGAAATAATAGAAAAAATGTAAAATCAACAGTGTTTCATTTTCATCACAGTCGACTTGGGTGCTAATGTGGGCCCTAACAGTGTGGCATTTTAAGTAACATTTCATGCATGCTGATTTCTCCCTGCTTTCTGGCTTCCTGACAATTTTTCATACTCCTTCTTCCTTCACCTTTACCCTCTGGGGTAAAAGGAAAAAAAAAAGGGCACAATCTCTCGACTTTCCTTCACTTAGAAAAGGGTAAGACTGCAAACCGAATCAGAAAATAACAGACTTCAAGCCTACGATACAGGGTGCCAGGAGAGAATGCGTTCTTGCAGTCAGAAAGAGGCGGAAAATCATCCTGAAGGAAAGGTCAGTGGCATCCTTGACCACGGCGGTCAAATGTTGGCTCACTAATTGGACCACTTACCTCCCAGAACTGTGACAAGAGATTGCTCATCCACAGTTCTCAGACCTTTAAAAACCTCAACTGATTAGAAAAAATGCAAGATTCTGTTAATTAGTGCTAATTGATTTACCTGATGAGACTCTACATTTAACCAACTACAAGACGCTTTTTCTCTTGGGAGGTCAGGAGTGTTTTGTATATTTGATAGGTGGGGGGGAAAAGCCTGAATTAATAAGGGGGAAAAGTACCTAATTTTAGCAAGAAAACTCGGTGCCAGTGAGCTTTTAGTCTGTGGCTCTGACTTCCTGAATTGGAGAGTCATTCATTCATCAGGACTATTTCTCCACATGGGATCCTGAGAGATTGCCTGGTGAAGTCAGGGCCTGTTTCTGAAAGCGAAGGGTTTCCCACAGAGTTCATGAAGAGACTTTTGCCACCAGCCTTTGGTTATTAGACAGTGTTTCCTGGAAATATAAGAAGCGTATGCCATGCATATCACACGCCATTTTGCATCATATTTCCTTTACCTAGAACATAATATGTTTAAACTAACTCTCTCACTAACCACGCTCCTGGTTTCTCCCTTAGATATAATTAAAGGCACAAGTACCAAATTCTATTAACCTTGTCCTGATTCTCACAGTCCTTAACAGTACCTTTCTCCCAGCAAGATAATTCATATAAGTGAAATGAACTTTGTATCTTTGGCAAACGTATACCTTCAGTGTGACTAGAGTGTTTGAAGAGAACATCCTAAGTGACTAACATTTGAATAGATATTCTGGAGGAAATTAATGTGGAAACAAGTTCCTGTACCTACAACATTTAAAGAGGCTAAAAGCTCATTAGGGAGTAAGCAACTTGTCAAAGAAATCTATCAAGACTTAATTTCTTTCTTTATCCTATTATACTGATGATTGTGTCTCAGCCATGGGAGATGGCTGCAAATTCATGAGGTTTGAAGTCTTCACCTTAATTATTTTAGGGTGAATTGCTATACAGAAGCATCCTAAGGCAGTTTGGGGAGAACTGTTTTTACTACTTTATCATTTTATAAAGACCAAATATGCAAAAAGTTGTACGTCACCCTTCTTTAAAATGCTGTAAGAGGCATAAATGGGTACATTTTTTTTCTGGAAGGCAAAATACACACAATTTATATACTTGTACACATTTCACTCACACACACACGTTTAACTTTTCGTAAGGTGAAGTCATTTTCAGAAATTTTTCTATAGTGGCAATTGGATGAACATGTGTAGATAACTATAAAGCAGTTTATCAAAGCTACGTTATAATCATGAATAACTGGAAACCACTTTCAATTAATGGAAATAAATTATAGCATATCCAACCAAAAGATTAAGCTTTACTCATCAGAGATGATAATGCAGACTTATTTATTCATATGAGGAGATATTGAAAAGATTTATTTGACAGGAAAAAGGTTAAAATGTACATTAGGATGGCGCTATAAATAGTGAGAGAAAATATCTGAAAAGAACATTATCAAGATGCCAATCGCTGTATGGATATTGCTTTAATTTTCTACTACTATTCAGTATTTTGAATCTTGTATATCGACATAAGTAAAGCAACAAATTTATTTTTGTTTTAGTGAAGAAAACCCTACATACAAGAATGGTGCATAGTTCAAACCAGCAAAACGGCAGAAAATAAAGGGACATAGAAGATTTGAAATGTTATCCAAGCTTGAATACTGCCCATCTAACAGCAAGCAGTGTGCAAAGGTCTTTTTGGTCTCAGTCAAACAGGAATTATCACAGTCAGTCATTTCAAACTCTGTTGAGAAAACCAGCCTTCTCCCAAGCTATTGAGGCATCAAAACTTCCCTTGGAAGGCCAGCAGCTTAGCAACCATTCTCCTCAGTGACTTGTTCCCTCACATTTCACCTGTGTCTAACAACGCTCATTCAAGCACCTGGGCAGTGCTCTACTGTTCCCATATAGAAATGTACATCCACCAAAATAAACCGACGGGTCATGATGAAGAATCTTCCTGATAAGATTGAGTGGACACAAGTCTAATGTCTACCCTCTCAGATGGCCATTACAATAACAGATGATAAAAAGAGAGATCCCCCACCCCAATGATGTTGAAAACTAAAGTGAAGCTGTTCATAGTTGGAAACATGAGAAAGCGCTGCTGTAAGTGATGCAGAGGGCATATACTCAAGAGAGGAGAACAGATTCCTTAGGAAGGCAATCAAGGAATTGCAGCAGAAGCCCATTAACACCCCAATTTAGAGGCGGTAGGAACGTAAGGGACCCAGAGAGCAGTTCTGCAAGTTCCCAGCCTGACTGCGGAGTCCTGGTATCACAGAATCTCATTCCTGCTCACCCAGCACGCTGACAACCGCAAGTGGAAACAGTCAGGGACGTGTCTCTGCTTAGCTTTGCGATACCATACTAAAGACACAAAAGACAGTCACTGAAATGAAGATTCTGAACTGAAAAGGAAATTTTAGTAAATTTAAAATTTCCCCTATCAATAACCAGTCTGGACAGAATCTAAGTGAGGGGCCTATTTGGAAAAACAAACTTTCTTCTCTAAAAATATACATTTTGTTTAACTTTTAATTTTTTTTATTTTAAAGATGTGGAGTACAATATCAGGGTTAGGTATACAAATATTCATTACGCAGGTACCCTTGTTGATGAGGTGTGCTCCCCCTTCCCCAGGCAGATTCCCACTATTGCCAATCCCATCTCCCCGGCCCCCCCCTGGCCAAAATATACATGTTTAAAGGACTAGCTTTGAGAAAAGAAACAGTTGGGGGGATCAACACAGAGATCAAAATAAATTTTTGCTGAGAGAGTCAAGAGGAAATGTGACAAATTCCATGAATAATGCCTTCCACAGCATGCAGGGGTGTGTGGTATATATGGAACTATCAAAGATAGTCATAAAAACAAAGCAGTCTGAGGTCAGGAAACACTACATAGAAACAAAAAGCTAGAGCTTCCAAATTCAATATTACAATAAGGATAAGGAATATTTGGATACTCACAAACTGAATCAGGAAAGTAGAACATAAGTGCAAAAAATTATCCTAGAGCATAGGAGAAGAGTCTAAAAAGCTTAACATACATAACTAAACATCTATAAACATATAAAATAAACAAGAAGTGCCAGAAAGTCTGTTCTATGTACTTCGGGGAGCCCAAAAGTAAAGAAAAAGGAAAAAAATCCAAGGAAATTGTGAGGCTTTCGTGATCCAAAGCCTTCCAGTGATTTCCCTTCTCATTTAGAGTAAAACTGAGAAACCCACCCAGCCCACAAGGACGTCCACAACATGAATGTGCTTCCTCCTTGACCTGTTTTCTGTTGCTCATTCGTTGGGCCCAGCTGCAATGATGCTGTCACTTAAGGGACCCGCAGGGCCCCCTCCTTGCTCAGGGACCCTGCACTGCCCATTCCCCAACCCACCTGCCCACTTCTTCCTGATTTCTCCCACACACAGCCCTTGTATGTGCTCCTCGGAGACCCGCATTCCACCAGCCTGTTCTACTGGTCTCCACCGCACTACTTGCCAGGGGACATGCTGCTCATTAATGCTTAATGCATTACCCCACAAAGACCGGCACATGCTCTGTTTTGTTCCTTAGTGTTGTGATTCTCTGTTGGTCACAATGTTGCCCCCAAAGAGGCATTAGACAATGTCTGAAAACATTTTTGGTTTCCAGACACAATTTGCAGGGAGAGGGGGTGCTACTGTATTCAGTTGACAAGGGCCAAAATGCTGCTAAATAACCTACAACACATAGGAAAGACTCCCACCGCAAAGAATCACCCAGCCTAAAATGTCCGTCCCTAGTGGTGAGGTTGAGAAACTGCCCTTCACCATCTGGAGCATCTAGAATGTAATAGGCATGCAGTAAGTATTGTTGGTTGGATACATGGATGGAGGGGTGGATGGATGGAAGGAAGGAGGGAGGGAGGGAGGGAGGGATGGATGGAAAAAGTAATTGAAGATAATTTTCCTGAGCTAAAACATAACCTACGAAGATTGAAAAGATAACTGACCAGCTGGATTCGGTGACTAAGCCTGTAATCCCACGCTTGGGAGGCTGAGGTGAGTGGATTGCCTGAGCCCGCGGGTTCGAGACCTGCCTGGGCAACTTGAGGAGACCTCATCTCTACAATAAATCAAAAAAATTAGCCAGGCGTGGTAGCGCTTGCCTGTAGTTCCAGCTACTTGGAAGGCTGAGGTGGAAGGATCGCTGGAGCCCAGGAGGTCGAGGCTGCAGTGGCCAGGAGCAGCCACTGCACTCCAGTCTGGGCGACAGAGTGAGACTCCAACTAAAAAAAAAAAAAAGAAAGAAAGAAAGAAAAAAGAAAAGAAAAGATAACTGACCATTAATTTAATAATGGAAGGAAATAATACACTTCCATATGTATTCTGGCACTTTTAAATCCATGTTTAAAAATAAATCATAGACATAGAGGTAAAGGAAAAATTACCAGTAAACAAACAACAAACAGCAGATAAAACAAGGGTCAAAATCCTCAGGAGCACTAAAAGCCCGAGACAACTCACTGATGTCTAAAGACCTGTATGAGAAACAACTGAATCAGTGTATTTTGTTCCCAGATAAGTGCTGCCATGCATGGCCATGTAGTCAGAAATAAAATGTTTTAGCTTTCAAAAATAGTAATTACTTAGATGCATTCTGGTTAAATGAGAGGTAAATCAAATCAAATAACTTAAGATTGGGAGGAACTGGCAGAATAAATTAGGCCAGAGCAATAATATCTGTTAAGCATAGAGTTGTAGGACTATTGTTAATATATAAATGAAACTTAATGCAAATGTAAAAAGTAACCCTTGCACAAAAAATACTCAACATCTAAACTAAAATCCTCATTTGTGATTATAGCAACAAAACTGAGATGAAATAATTTAATCATATATAAAACTATGAAAATAAGAAAATAGAGTTAATATTTAAATGGTCTCAGGAAGGAAAACAGCCATCTAAATACAAGTAAAAAACTAAAAAGAAAATTACAAACTTAACTAGATAAAATTTTAGGACCAATGTGAAGGTAAGTTTTACAAAAATAAGAGGCACAAGAAAAATTAGAAATACATTAGCGACATATAGGTAGGGGTGTGTGTGTGTGTGTGTGTGTGTGTGTGTGTGTGTGTGTGTGTGTGTGTGTTAGAGACAGAGAGAGAGAGAGAGAAAGAGAGACTGCCTTGGTAGTTCTTAAACACTGGCAATAAAACTTCTTAAAAGTAAATAAGAGAAAAAAGTAAATAAGAAAATGATGAGCATCTCAGAAGAAAGGAGGAAATCAATGCACACACAAATTCAAATAATCAATAAGTATTCTCAAAATGTTCAACATTTTCAGTAACAATTATAGTATTTGCCTATACTATTTTTCCTACATAAGTAGAAACTTTATGACAACTGCTATAATAATTATTCTCAGTATTGTGGACTAACAGGAAATGGGCTCTCCCCTACTCTAGTGATTAAAGTGCAACTTAGCACAAACTGCCTGGAGGGCAATTAGGCAGCACAAGGAGAAAGCCTCTAAAAAAAATAGCACACATTTTGATGAAGGGGTTTTATTTCTAGCAATTTGTCCTAAGGAATCAATCACAGATGTTTAAAAAGATGCATGTGCAATGCTGTTCTTTGTAGCATAATTTATAATGGTGAAAAATTGGAAACAATTTAAATGGCTGCCAATAAGAAATTGACTTTTAAAATATAGAACATTTAAACTATGATGAAATTCAAGAGAGTAATTAGCAGACATGCGAGAAGACCAAACGAAATAGGGAGAAAGATCCATGAGAGACATTGGTTCAAAATAATGTCTGGTAAGACCTAAATTTGGTTCAAATATGTAAAAATGCAATGCTAATTTTTATATGTGTAAAATATGTGCAAATAAAGCAGCTGAAATTATGTATAACGTTATTAGAGATTCTCTAAGTCAACATTGCAAAGCAAGAACGAACTGGAAAGACTTTCTCAGCCAAATGTTAAGACATATTACAAAGTCTTGGTAAAATATATATATTTATTGGCCCTCAAGGACAGTAGAATAGGCCAATGAGACAGGATGAATGTTCCAGAGGTTGACTTATGTGTATATGGAAATTTCACATTAGGTAAAGGTGCCACCAGAATTAAACAGAGAAATGATGGGTAGTTTAAGATGATGTTAAGAAAATGGGTTCATTTAATAGATAAAAATAAAGATTGCTTCTTACATAATGTCATATATAAAAACCAAGTAAGGCTAAATTAAACATTTGAATGTAAAAGTCAATTTTCAAATTTAATGGGAAATATGGTCAGAGAATGTTTCTGACGTAGAGTGGAAAAGGCCTACTGGACGAAATGTAAAAAATATATACCATAATCTAAGCAATAATTAATTTGATTATATAAAATTGTGTACTTTTATTCTCTAACAACTTTATTGATGAATAAATAATATACAGAGAATTTCATATATTTAATGTATGCTATTTGCTGATTTTGCACACATGCAAAATCACCTACATTACCATCACCATAACCAAGGTAACAGACATCCAAAATTTCCCAAAGTTGACCAGTGTTCCTTTATTTGTGTTTGTGATAAGAGTACTTTACATGAGATCTTCCCTGTTAATAATGTCGAAGGGCCTAGTACTGCATTTTCAAGTATAGGCACTATGCTGTATAGTAGATTTCTAGAACTTATCTGTCTTGCATAATTTGAAACTTTATATTCATTCAACAAAGTTAATGGAAAAATTTCAGATTGGGAGAAGATTAAAAATACAATGCTCCAAATGAAAGGAATTAATATCTGGAACAGCACTAGAATCTTGCAAAAATAAAGAAACCAATTACTCTAATTTTTTAAATGGGTAAAGGTATGAAATAATTAATTTTATGGATAAGCAAACTAGAAGTCAAAAAATGTACCCAGATTGAATAGTAATCAGATAAATACACATTACAGCAAAGATGATACATTAACATAAACAAATTAGATTTACAAAATTTAAGAACACGAAAATGTCAGTGTCAGCAAGAATGGAGTTGTGTAGAAGCAAGCCCACTTCTCTGCTGGAAACAATACATGCCAGAAAAGAGTTTGGCAGTGTTGAATCAAGTTTAACATATTTGTTTGTGTGTGTTTTTTTTTTAATGAAGGGTACAATTCAGGGTTAAATATATAAACATTCATTATACAGGTACCCTTCTGATGAGGTGTGCCCCTTCTCGCCCTGCTGAATCCCACTACTGCCAATCTTGCCTCCACCCCGGCAATTTCCCACTACTGACAATCCTTTTCTTACAGTATTATGATAATTGTTCAAGATCCACTTATGAGTGAGAACATGTGATACTCAGTTCTTTGTTTCTGTGATAGATCACTGGGAATTGCAGACTCTAAGTCCATCCAAGTTGCTGTGAAGTTCATAATTTTGTCTTTCTTTATGACTGTGTAATATTCCACTGTGTATATGTACCACATTTTTAAAAATCCAGTCCTCTTTTGATGGGTGCATGGTTGGTTCCATGTTTTTGCAATGTTGTGATTAATGCTGCAATAAACATGCATGTGCAGGTATCTTTTTCATAGAGTGCTTTGACCATCTTCTGGGTATATTCCCAATAGGGAGATTGCAAGGTCGAATGGAAGGTTGATTTTTAGACCTTTTAGGAATTGCTAAACTGTTTTCCATAGAGATTGTACTAGTTTACATTCCCACCAACAGTGTAGAACTGTTTTCTTTTCCCTGCATCCTCTCCAGCATCTGTTGTTTTTTGAGTTAATGATGGCCATCCTGAATGGAGTTAGGTGGTATCTCAGTGTGGTTTTAATTTGCATTTCTTTGATGACTAGTGAGGCTGAGCATTTTTCCATGTATCTGTTGGCTGCTCGTATGCCTTCTTTTGAGAAGTGTGTTTTCATATCTTCTGCCCACTTTGCAATGGGGCTATTTGTTTTCTTTTTTTCAGCACGTTTGAGTTCCTTGTAAATCCTAGATGTTAGGCCTTTGTCAGATATACAGTTGGCAAATATTTTTTCCCAGTCCGTGGGCTGTGTCCTTGTTCTCTTGATGGTTTCTCTGGCTTTGCAGAAGCTAGGCAGTTTGATGAGGTCCCACTTGTCTCTCTCACCTCTTATGGAATGGGCACTTGGAATTTTGATCAGGAATTGATTGCCAGTTCCAAGTTCCATAAGGGTGTCTCCTGCATTTTCTAAGGTTGTTATAGTTTGAGGTTTTATGTTTAGGTCTTTGATCCATTTCAAGTTGACTTTTGTGTATGGTGATAGGTAGGGGTCTCGTTCTAATCTTCTGCATGTGGTCAGCCAGTTTTCCCAGCACCATTTACTGAATGGGTTCTCCTCTCCCCAATGGTTGGTGGTGGAGGCTTTGTCGAAGATGAGTTGGTTGAAAAATTTTGCTTCCAGAATCTCTATCCTGTTCCATTGGTCTAAATGCCTGTTCTTGTACCAATACAAGGCTGATTTGATTATGTAGCATTATAATAAAGTTTAAAGTCTGGAAGTGTGATACCTCCCACTTTGTTTCTTTCGCTGAGAATTGTTTTGGCTATTCGTGATCATTTATGTTTCCATATGAATTTCTTTATTGTCATTTCCAGGTCTGAGAAGAATGCTGTTTGTAATTTAATGGGTATTGCATTAAATCTGTACATCGCCTTGGTAGAATGGACATCTTAACAATGTTGATTCTTCCAATCCATGAGCATGGAATAATTTTCCATTTGTTGGTGTCATCTTTGATTTCTTTGAGTAGTGTTTTGTAGATTTCATTGAAAAGGTATTTCACATCTCTGGTTAGGAAGATGTCAGAATATTTCATTTTTCTTTTGTGGTTATTGTGAATGGGATTGTCCTTTTTATTTGGATTTCTGTTTGTTTATTGTTGGTGTATAAGAATGTGCCTGTCTTTTGCACATTTATTTTGTAGTCTGAGACTTTGCCAAAGTCCTTTATCAGTGCAAGGAGGTTTTTGACAGATTCTTTTGGGGTTTTGTGATACAGAATCATGTTGTTTGCAAAGAGGGTTAACTTAATTTCCTCTTTTCCTATTTGGTGATTTCCTTCTATTGCTCTAGCTAGGACTTCCAATACTATGTTGAACAGGAGGGGTGAGAGTGGGCATCCTTGTCTTGTTCCGGTTTTCAGAGGAAATGGCTCCAGTTTCCGTCTGTTTATCAGTATTTGCTCATGGGTTTCTCACAGATGGCTCTTATTATTTTGACGTATGTTTCATCTGTGCTTAGATGTTCAAGGGTTTTTATCAAGAAGGGGTTCTGGATTTTATCAAAAGCTTTTTCTGCGTCTAATGATATAATCATGTGGTTTTTATTTTTACATCTGTTGATGTATTTAATTATGGTTATGGTTTTATGGATATTGAACCAGCTCTACATCCCAAGGATAAAGCCTATGTGGTCATGGTAGATAATTTTTGACATGTGTTGTTGGATCCAGTTTGTTAGGATCTTGATGAGAATTTTAGCATCTCTGTTCATCAAGAATATTGGCTTGTAGTTCCCTTTATTTGTTGGATCTTTATCTGGTTTGGGTATCAATGTGATGCTAGTTTTATAAAATGATTTGGGAAGAGTTCATCTTTCTCAATTGCCTGGAATACTTCCAATAGGGTTGGTATCAGTTCCTCCTGGAATGTTTTGTAGAATTCTGCTGGAAAACCATCTGGTCCAGGGATTTTTTTTTTTTGTAGGTAGTTTTCTTATGACATAGTTGATTTCCTGGGTGGTTATTGGTCTACTGAGGATCTCAATTTCTTCCTGTTTCAACCTGGGGAGGTTGGGTGATGTAAGAAAGTCCTCCACTTCATTTAGGTTTTCCAAGTTTGTTTCCGTACAAGTGTACATAATAATCTCTGATAATATTTTGTGTTTCTTCGAGGTCAGTTGTGTCTTGATCTTTTCATTTCTGACTGTGTTTATTTGAACTTTTTCTTAGTCAGTCTAGCTAGGGTCAATCAATCTCGTGTATCCTTTCAAAAAATCAACTTTTAGTTCCCTTGATTTTCTCTCGTATTATGTTTTTACCTTCTATGTCCTGAATTTGGACTTTTATTTTGGTGATCTGTATTCCTCTATTGAAGTTAGAGTTTTTGCGGTCTTGCTTTTCCAGCTTCCTGGGGTGATTTATTAGGCTGTTAACTTGTGATCTTTCCATTTTCTTCATGTTTGTTCATAGAGAGATGAATTTCCCTCTTATTACTACTTTCATGGCATCCCAGAGATTTTGGTAAGATGTTCCTTCATTTTCATTTGTTTCCAGGTTTCTTTTAATCTCTATTTTGATGTCCATGTTACCCAGGAGTTGTTTAGCATCATTGTGTTTAGTGTCCATGTCCTTCTGGGTTTGGGGGGAACTTTATTGATGTTGATATTTATTTTTATTCCACTGTGGTCTGAGAAGGAGCATGGCAGAATTTAAATTTTATGGAATTTGTTTATGCTTGATTTATGGCTGAGGATGTGATCAATCTTAGAGTATGTTCCATGTGATGATGAGTAGAATGTACATTCTGTGGTTGTTGAGTGGAGTGTTCTGTATGTATCAATTAAGTCCATTTGGTCAAGTATCACGTTGAGGTTTCTAGATCTCCTTGTTGACTTTTTGTTTTGATGACCAATCTAGGGTTGTGAGTGGGGTATTTAAGTCCCCAGCTATGATAGTGTTTGAGTCATTATCTTTTTTTAGTTTACCTAGAAACTGCTTTATAAAAGTTGGTGCTCCTATGTTGGGTACGTATATGTTTAGTATGAATATTTCTTGTTGATGAATTGAATCTTTTATCATTGTCATAATCTTTTATACTTTTTTAAATTTTTGATATCTTAAAGGGAATTTTGCCTGATATTAAGATCATGACTTCTGCTTTCTTTTGTGTTCTGTTCACCTAAAATTTTGTTTCCCATCCTCTTACTTTGAGTCTATGAGTGTTCTTTCTGGTGAGATGAGTCTCTTGGTGACAATATATTGTAGTCTCCTGATATTTTATCCAATTTGTCATTCTGTGTCTTTTCAGTGGTGCTTGTAGACCATTCACATTCAGGCTAATAATTGAGATGTGAGAGTTTATACCTGTCATGATGCTCTTACAGAGTTTGTTATTGTTGTTGTTTGCTTGTTCATTTACTTGTTGTCTTTCTTTTGATTTGGGGGTTGATTCATGTATGTTTTCAGTCTTTTTCCTGCATTCTTGTGAAGGAACTTGTTCTTTTTTTCCTTTCTTCTGCATTTAATACTTTTTTATGTGTTTCTTGTAGAGCTGGTCTGGAGGCAGCATAAGCTCTTAGAGATTGAGTGTCTAGGAAGGATTTTAATGCTCCATCACTGATGAAACTTAGCTTAGCAGGGTAGATATTTGGTTGAAATTATTTATCTTTGAGAACTTTGAAGATTAGGCTCCAAGTTCGTCTTACCTAAAGTGTTTCTGTAGATAAGTCTGCTGCTATTCTAATTGGTCTTCCCTGGTAGGTAGTCTGACCTTTCTCTCTTGCTGCCTTTAGGAGTTTTTCTCTTATGCCTACTTTGCATAGGTGAGTTACTACACATCAGGAAGTTGGTCTTCTCATTTGTTATCTTACAGGGGTTCTCTGAATCTCTTATTTTGAATGGCGGCATCACTGATGAGATGAGGGAAATTTTCATGGATAATTTCATGGAATATTTGTTCCAGGGTGGTCCTTGTCTCTCTATCTGCCTCAGAGATTCTAATTAATCTTCGATTTGACCACTTGAAATAATCGCTCATCTCTTGGAGGTTTTGTCCTGTCTTTTAAAGCTTCTTTTCTATGTTTTTAACAGTTTGGGCCAGTTCCATATTTTGGTCCTCAAGCTATGAGGTTCTTTCTTCTGCTTGGTTAATTCGGCTTTCCACGCTTATCGGTTTGATGTTAATTTAATTCACTGTATTCTTTGTTACTGTTATCTCAGTTGTCAACTCCTTCATTCTTTCTTCTTGTCTCTCCTCATTTCTATGTATTCTCTCTATTAATATCTTGATATCTGAATTTGTGGTTTGAGACCAGTCGTTCTGGGGGCTCTTCATTGTTTGAGTTCCAGAGTTTATATTCTCATTGGCTGACCTCCCATGGGTCTGTGTGAGACTCATATTCTTCCTTTGGTTTTTCTTCACTTGTGTAGTTTTTCCACAGCCCACACCCTTTGTTTTACTTGTTCAGTGATGGAGGAATAGCTTTTATTTCTGTTTGCTCAATCTCCTATTCGTCCTTATGCAGATCCTCTAGTTTTGTTCAATTCTGAAGCTGGACTCGGGGATCTGACCTGTGCTTTTTGCAGTTTTGAGATTTAATTGAGATAGGGTCTGTGATTCAGAAGCTATCTGCAGATCTCATTATCTACTGACAGGTGTGTGGGCCCCTGGAACCCACTTCCCACTGCCTTGCCATCTGTCCATACAGTGGGAGTGTCTGTTTGCCACATGAAAGCAAAATGAGATAAGAAAAGGGAAAAGATGGAAAAAGGAAAGAGGAAGATAAAAAAGAGGTTGAGAGAGAGAAGAAGAAAAAGAAGAAGAAGAGGGAAAACAGGCAGGCATATCAACTAATGAATAAACAGAGAGACAAACAAAGAAGAAAAAACAAAAAAGGCAAAAATACACAGGCAATCATACAAACAAACAAAAGCCCTCTTGTTAGTGTACTCTCCCTTAAAAAATACCATACATAAACAGAAAATCAAAAATATTAAAATAAACTCACTCTGTTGTCAGAGATCAAGTTTAAATATTTGTAACATAGTCTTTAAAATTTTTACTATTGGATATGATTTCTGAAAATACTATCCCAGCCAGACTCGGTGGCTCAGCCTGTAATCCCAGCGCTTTGGGAGGCTGAGGTGAGTGGATTGCCTGACCCCGCGCGTTCGAGACCTGCCTGGGCAACTTGGTGAGACCTCATCTCTACATAAAATAAAAAATTAGCCAGGCGTGGTAGCGCTCACCTGTAGTTCCAGCTACTTGGAAGACTGAGGCGGAAGGATCGCCAGAGCCCAGCAGGTCGAGGCTGTGGTGGCCGGGAGCGGCCACTGCACTCCAGTCTGGGTGACAGAGTGAGACCCCAACTCAAAAAAAAAAAGAAAAGAAAATAGTATCCCATAAATGGATAAGAAAATTGGTAAATGAAGTTAAGGAAGGATTTGACCAATTTGCCAAGCATAGTTATACAGTGGGTACTTGAAAGATACAAAATGTTTCAAGGTAAAGTATTAGAGAAACATTCAAGAAAATACAGCCAAAAAAATGCTACCGCAGCCAAAGTCACATAAAACAAAAAGATAATTTGATACAAAGTCTATTTCTAAACATATGTGTCAGTACACATGAGAAAGGTCTTATTGAATAATTAGAGAAACCATTGTAAACTTGTGTGCATGGGTTGAAGATCATCAAAATGTGCAACAAAAAAATAGTAGAGGCCAGGCTCAGTGGCTCAGCCTATAATCCCGCACCTTTGGGAGGCTGAGGTGAGTGAATTGCCTGAGCCCGCGAGTTCGAGATCCACCTGGGCAGGCGAGACCTCATCTCTACAATAAATTTAAAAATGAGCCGGGTGTGGTGAGTGAGACTCCAACTCAAAAAAAAAAAAAAAAATAGCAGAACTACGAGAAGAAACTGATGAATTAACCTCTGAGGAAAGATTAACACACTTTTTTTAGTGTTTAATCAAGCAAGCAAACAAACAAAAAACAAGAGAATTAGAAGAACATTAGCAAGCTTGATCTAATATATGCATTTAGAGCATTGCATTTTGCAGCTAAAGAATATACAGTATTTTTAAAACACAAGCAATATTTGCCAAAATGTGGCCCAACATCAAGACATAAATCAAGCCTAACAAAATAATGCCAAAGAAAATAGAATGAAAAAAGTGATAAAGATGAGAGAAAAAATTTAACATATAGAATATATTAAATTAGAGTAGATATATGATATTTTATAATATAACATATACAGGATACATTGCATACTACTAAGTATAGTTATGCAGTATTTATTGTATATGGTATTATAAGTTTATGTATTTATAATGTATACTATGAGAATGTAATTGAATACCTAAAATAATAGAATATATTACAGTAGATCATAGAGATACAATTTGTTCTTTGGGATAAGGAGTATAAATTCTGGCAATAATAATTAAGCAAAAGATGTCAGCATAAGTAAACAACATTAAGAATTGACAAGAAACAATTACAGATACTGTGATGAGAAGAAGGAAAGAATTAACTTAACTTTTCTCAGTCTTTGCATTTCTCTGTGTCACCTGGATTGTTATCTGCTCAAATTTTGGAAACTTAACTCCCAGAATGTTCAAGCAGAAGGGAATGATTAGGATATTATGACTATGATATTATTCCATATGCCTGAGACAGTGAATCAGGATGTATCAGACTGTCAGCATCATTTAATTATAAAGTGCACCTGATCTGGGATGAATACCATAAGTAGTCACACAGATAATTTAAGAATTTTTAAGAACTCTGGACTGTGGGACTTGAGTTAGCTTCCCTGGATGGAGACATCATACACTATTTTTTGTGTGTGTGGTTTGCATCTAGAAAGACATGCGCAATCACGCAAACCTCAGAGGAAGAAAGTACTTAGAAGCCTGTGCCTTACTTTCTGGCCTTTGTTTATGTGTATATTTTTCCTATTGTCCTTACAGTGTACTCTTTGCTGTAATAAGTCTTACTTGTGCGTATACCTAATGTCAAGCTTATGGGTCCTTCCAGTGAACCACTAAACTAACGGATGGTCCTGGAACCACAGAAACAATTATAAACCACTTTATGAGAAAAATATAAAACTTAGAAAAAGCAAATTATTAAAAAAATACAACTTTGAAAAACTGACTCAAAAAAATAGAAAACCAGAAGGGACATATCACTATAAGAATTTGAATATTTAATTATTGCAACAAATAAAACACTAACCCAAATGATTTTACAAGTGATTTTGCAAAACTTTACAAGTAATATGAAGTTAGAGAATAGAAAAGTGAGAATATTCAAAATTATTTTATGTTATTATGTCATTTGAATATGGTGTCAGTCAGACCTAGGTTCAATTTCCAGATCTTCAAAGTTATAGGTTGTAACTCTGGAATAATTTACCTAACCTGTGTAGCTTCCTCATCATCCATTCAACAAATATTTATTTGGCACCTGTTATGTACCAGACACATTTCTAGGTATTGGGGCTACATCAGGGAACAAAACAGAAGAAGCCCTTATCTTCATGGATTTGGTGAGGATTTCATGTGCACATTTATGGAATGAGCATCCAGGCAAAAGCCACATTTCAAGAGATCCCGGAGGAGAGTGGGGCAGAAATCTTCATGAGTGTGAGTAGAAATGGCAAGAGAATATTAGGAGATGAAGTCTTGCAAGGTTTGGCCTGGTCTTGGTGGCCATTGACCTTTCGTGAATGGCTTTGAGTAGAGAAATAAATAACTTGGTCCGCCTTGTTTTGTAATGCGATCATGTTTTCAATGGACTGCAGGGGGTAAGCCCGGCTGGAATTGCTTTAAAATGTTGGGGACAAGCCGGGTTCGGTGGCTCAACCTGCAATCCCGCGCCTTTGGGAGGCTGAGGTGAGTGGATTGCCTGAGCCCGTGGGTTCGAGACTGCCTGGGCAGCGAGACCTCATCGCTAAAATAGATCAAAAAATCAGCCGGGCGTGGTAGCGCACGCCTGTAATTCCAGCTACTTGGAAGGCTGAGGCGGAAGGATCGCCGGAGCCCAGCAGGTCAAGGCTGTGGTGGCCGGGAGCGGCCACTGCACTCCAGTCTGGGTGACAGAGTGAGACTCCAACTTAAAAAAAATAAATTAATTAGATAAAAAAATAAATAAAATAAGATGGGGATGACTGTGAGAGGAGCAGTTTAGAGAAAATGGGTCATTTGTCTACATTTCCAGATGCTTATTACACATCCAAGTAGAGACCTGAGCTGGCTTTTGGGTACCGAATTCTAACATAAATTTGAAATGTCATGTATAAGTAGTACTTATGAATGGTATTTAAAACAATGAGGCCCCAAGAGATCACTGAGGAGGTAAATATAATCAACAAGAGAAAACATCTAAGGATTTGAGCCCGAGGGTAGGTACTCCAGCACTTGGAAGTCAGGAGATAAACAAGAACCAGTCGATTTCACCTTAATAAAAGAGACTACTAAGGTAGAAGGAAAATCAAGTGAACACAAATGATCAGGTCAAATTAAGAGAATACATTTGAAAGAGGTTGACATCATCTAATTCAAAGGATTATGACTATCATAAGACATGCTAAGTGTAGAATGTGCTTCCCTCCCTCTTTTATTTTAGTTATGTGTCCACACAGAGATAGTTTACTCGATAGATAGGTAGATAGATTAGATAAATGGTAGATAGATAGATAGATAGATAGATAGATAGATAGATAGATAGATAGATAGATAGATAGATGTAGACTGATAACCTAGAGGTCACATTTGGCAGGTTTCCAAATTATCCTGCCTTAGAGAGGTCTTATGATTTATGGCGTATATCATGTTCCTGAGTAAAGAATCTTATTGTGAGTCCTTCAAATCTTATCATGAGTTCCTCAAACCATTGCCATATTGACTAATATGCAACCTACTGAGGCTGAAAATAGCACATATTTATTTCTGAATCATAAACCTTTGCTGATTGTCTTGTATGTGGAACATTTCAGCCTATATGTTGCAAACTGTAGCCATTGATTTCAATCTACATATTGTACCCACCCATGAATAATGACATCTTCAATATGAGGAGTCCTCTGTTCTAGACTTTCTTATGAAAGCATTCCAACTTGTTGCAGATTCTGGAGCAATAACTCTGTTGGTGTGCTGATCCTCATGTCTGGCTTTCAATAAACCTTTTTCAAGTTATTTGTCTCAACAACCTTAATTTTAGTCAATAATTGATAGCTACAAATATGCATGGGAAGGAATATGCTAAGCAAATCAACACAGAAACAGAAAACCAAATGCCACACGTCCTCACTTATAAGTGAGAAGTAGACACTGGCTACGCATGGGCATAAGGATGGGAACAAGAGACACTGGGGGCTCCTAGAGAGGGTGAGGGGGACAAAGGTCGGAAAACATGCTACTTGGACGACAGGCTTGGTAGGACCCCAAGTCTCACCATCATGCCATATATCCAAGTAACAAACCTGCACATGCACTCCTTGATTGCAAAATCTAAAGCAAAAACAATTAGCCCTAGGAAGGAAAAAAAAGCTGTAAAATTAAATCAATGAATACAACATGAAAATACTTTGCTCACAAATTTGTATGAAGGCCAGATTATGTTTTTTCACTTCTACAAAGTCAAGAATATGCTAACAGTGCTGACATCTCAAAGGACAGAACAGCGTGTACATGTGTACCACCTGCTGAGAAATCACGGTGTGAGGTAGCAAGTGCTATGTCTCCAGGTTAGCAGTTTCCTTCACTGTCTCCAACCTCGATGGAAACCTTGAGTAAAATTTTTGCAATTTATATTTTTAACATAAAATAATGGACTTAAGATGCTAATTCATTTTAGCTAAATAAAGGAAGTGATTTCTAATTTATTTACATAAGTAAATGTGTATGATAGTGCTGAGAATAAAAGAAGATGAAACAGAGAAAAAGTGAACCAACTTCATACCTGGCATTCTCAAAGGCACTCACAACTTCTAAAATAGGTCATTTTGACAGTACTTCTTCTTCATCTATAACTGAAAATAGCAACACTAAAAAGTGTGAGATAAATTCAAGCCAAAATGCAATAAAGTCCATGTGTGACTTAAAATCTATCTGTGGGAAAACAACTAAATAATTCTTCTTAAACTCATAGTTTAAAGGAAACTCTGGCTTAGTGGAGAGTTGTTTTATGAAATAGGAGTATGACTTAGAAACAGAAGCAAGCAGATAATAAGTGGAAGCAGGTCTGCCACAAACAATTTTTCCAGATGAAAAGTGGCTGCCACAGTGAATTCCCCTGGAAAGTTTCATGGCTCAGATTTCTACTTTCAGTGTCCCCTGTCTTTCTATTTAAGTGCCTAGGAATGGAAACTAAGGTAATAGAAAGTGTAAAAACTATGATAAATGACTTCAAGAATCATATTTGATTTTTAAATATAGGATACTAAATATTTTCCTCTAATGAGTTCAGAAAACCATGAGCCTAGTATGATAGCATTTGAAGTTCAGTGGGAAAGCATTTTAATATTAGGGTTTGCTCCCCTCCTCGAGCCCCTGTGCCTTGTTAGAGTAGAGGAGAAAAAACGATTCCGGCTAATGTAAATAGCAAAGGGATCTTCGGAAGGATATAAAGTACAAACAGAATCGGCAAGATAGAAAACCGAGATCACAAAAGAACAGAAATTAGGGTAGCCTTGGAAGTCTTGAGAGTAGAAATTTCATAATAATAATGATAGCAACAACAATAATAGCTTTTATATTGGGAGAATACTATGCAATAACTATTATGCTAAGCATGCTACATGTATTAAGTCACTTAATTCTCTCAGTTACCCTGTGATGTGGTTACTGTTATTCCATTTAGAGGTAAGAAAACTGATACATAATAAGAAATACCTTGCTAAAAATTACAGTGACGAGTTACAAGAGGCAGGAAATCTCACCCAAGAGCCTTTGTTGTTACCCACAAGACTTAGTCTCTTTAATGATGTAAATCAAAAAATTGACCTACTTCAATCATGGTTTCATCCCACCATTGAATTCTAGGTTCAAAGTAACAGGGAAGCACTGGAACCAGGAGTCTCCAGGGATTTCGCCCCTACACAGGGCCTAGAAGTCTACCAACTCTGATACACACGATTATTTGTGTATGTTTATACACACAAAACTTTTACATGATTATAGACACACCATTATTTCTCATTTGATCACAATAATGTATCCATGAGTTCTAAGTAATAGACTTATTCTTTGATGAAGACATTTGATTTTTGCACATACAAAGAGCACTAAATGGTATGCATCAAAACCTAGCTCCATCTAGCTATGCCTAGAATGCAACTATAATAGATAAAGTGAAGAGTTAAGGAGGGAAAACCAGGATTTGTCGTGTGCCTCATCTACCAAACCCTGGGCACTGGGCCTTACAAAGACACTTTCATTCTGTGTTCAACATACCTCAAAATCTCCCCCGACTGTAGGTAAGCATGATTATTTCCATTTTATAGGTGAAGACGTTGTATTTAGAGAGAGAGATGGGCTGCCCAGGATAACATAACCAGTTCGTGGCCACAACATGAATTCCTCTGGTGCTGTCAGCCTCCCCAGCTCACACTCCTGTTCCCAGGGATGACCGTGTGCGCATCTGTCAGCAGTCGCTGAAAATCAGTGCCACATGCTGTTGGTGGGACAGTTGGGTAATCTCCAAAGGGCTGAAACTCCACTCCTAATCCACTGCTTTCATCACTTCTACAGAGAGAGAAACTGGTGAACCCATCCTAGAGTCACTCTGCCATGCTTAACCCACATGCTCCAAAGAATCGGCGGGATTGGCAAGAGCAAGCAAAATGGAGCCAACTAGGTTTAATGAACAAATACTGTTTCATGGCTCGGCTTCTCAGATCCCTGACTTTCCTCTTGGTGTGTCTCCATCACTGTGCACTTTGATTGCTTGATTACTTCTGAGACTTCTAGGTTGTTGGTAAGCAGACCTTTCAATTCTATTTGTGGCACTGCTTTTAGATTACAGGGTGTGTACACAAACAAAAGCTTAAACCCAAAATTCAAACCAGAAAAAAAAAAAAAGCCTCCATAAAGGTTTCTGCATCAAAGATCCCACCCACGGAGGTAAAGAGGAATGTGTAATCAGGGTCTAATTCACAGGGCAAATCCAGCTGAGAGCAAGGTGAGAGGCGGGGGTGGTGAGGGACTTCGGAGGGAGCATCTGAGTGGGTTTCCACATGGCCAACAGCGAACGCGAAATAAGCCAAAGCTGGCCATCTGCACTCGAGAGGGCGATACTGACTTCAAGCAGAGAGAGGAAACATGGCCATAAAATGTGGAAAACCGTGGAAGTAAACATTCAAATTAAGCTTATAAACCAAACTGTGTTAGGTCTAAAGTGCATCTTTTTCTCTCCTCTCCATTTCACTCTCCCTCTGGCCTTGAAATCGGGCTTTTAAAATGTAATCATAATTAGATTTTTCACTACATTTTCTGTAATCTAATTTTTCCACCGTTCTTTAGAGCTCCTAAAAAAAATGCCTCACCATGTACTGTGGCTTAGAGAGCAAACTGCATACAGCTTCTGTCACTGACTGACATGAGGCTCTACAAGGCAACATACGAATGTCTCCAGAAGGCCCTTGGCTCTTGGGAACACGCCGCCGAGCTGCAGGCGTGGGAGCCCTGTGTGTCTGTGTGAAGCATGCCATACCACCTGCCGCCTCTCCATACCTCTCCAGTGCATTCCAGTCTGCCAACTGGCCCAATCTCAAGGTAAGCCAGATCCGGCCAGCTCAGGACTCTCCAACAACACACTCCTGTGTCCTCCAAGCATGACCAGTCCACTGCCCAGGAAGCCTCACCTTTAGGTCATTCCAGTTCAGAGGGGGAAAAAGCAGTCTGCTCCTCCCGCAAGGAGAGCAGTGCCATCCCCCAAACCCTGCCTCCCCCCATGAAGAAAATGAAATTATTGTCAGCATTTATCCAGCCATTGCTTCAAACATCGACCTCCCTCTTCCTCGTCCCAATCACTTATCTCTCTGCCATCTCCTTCACACATTTGGTTCTCCACAACCTTTTTCTAAACTTATTCCCTGGGTTTGGGGCGGGGGGATGTTCTGATCATTCTTCTTACCTTCACAGTTTAATAAGGACATGAACCCCTTTCAAATAAGGAAAATACCTAGAACACCACTATTCAATAAAAATACGAGTGAAAAAAAAGAAGGAAGAGTAATCAGCTTAAACAATATATTTCACTGAATCCAATATATTCAAAATATCATCCTTTTAATATGTGGTACTAGTTACATTACTAGAGCCCAGTAGCAATACGTAGCTAGCGGCCACTATATTGGGCAGGAAAGACCTAGAATATAATGATCCCTCTCTGTGTGGGAGGGACTTCACTTGGATTACCTCACAGGTATTATTAATTCCACTTCAGCAAGAAAATGAAAGTCAGTGAAGTTGTACAACTTGTCCGACCTTACACAGCTTATAACCCGAAGAGCCCAGATCCATCTGACACCAACGGACATGCTCTTCCTTCATGGTCATACATCTCCCTCCTTCCAGAAAATGAGACTTATCAGCCTAATCCCCTGGTCAGCTACTTCAAAGATTTAGCAGCTCTGGGGACCTTCTTCACTCCGAGCACAGACTATACACCAACCACCATTTTTTCCGGTCCCTCTGTTCCTGACACCCACGTGCACACACACAAAGAGAAAGAGAATCTAGCCTCTATAAAATCCACCAGCCAAATTCAGAAGCACTCACAGAGCTCCTTGACAAGTTTCCTATTTCACATTAACTTCCTTGCATATCTTGACTTTTCTTAGTCCCCTTAAGGCCTATGTCCTGTGGCTTTTTTTCCTGCCACTGTACTGAAACGGTTTCGGTGGTTCTTGGGTCATCTTCTTATGCCAAACCCAATGACCATTTCTCGGTCTCCAGCCTCATGGGAGACTTTTTCTCTCTTGCAGTACAATCTCTTCATTTTTTTTTTAACCTTCACAATAAGGAGCACAGAGTCTTGCAAATAATAGGTGCTCAATAAACATTAACTGGCATTTTTTGGTAACTTATTTTACACATTAAGTTTTTCTTATTTCTATTAGAACATAGTGGTTACATCATCTCAATTTTATTTAGCTGAAACTAGACCAATTATAGATACATTGTAAGAGGATTTGAGGGCTTTTCAAAATATGTTGCGCACATTTTAGTGGAAAATATTTACTAAAATGCTTTGGTCTATAAGCATTAATTGAAAGAATATCTAAATGAGGGTTCATTGGCAGTTTGACATGACCATTTCTAATCTTGTATGTGGGTTTTCAACTGTAATTATAAGATAGATGAATTTTGATAGAAAAAAATTTAAAAATCAATTACTAAAATAGTTTCTACAGCACATGCTTTCCTTAAAAGAGTTGTGTATGTATACACTGATAATTTAAATTTTAAAAAGCACTCTTACACATTCTATGCTTAGCTGAGTTTAGCCCAATGACTATCTCATTATTCACTTTGGAGCCCTGTGTACCCAGTAAAGGAAGAGACTCCCATGTTAAAACAAAACCCACATAATTCTCAATAGACACACTTTTTGAGGAGTTCCTTGTCCTTATTCTTCATGAGAAAAACACATGAACATTTTCATATATCCTGCTGTCCGCTTCAAAAACTACTGTCTTTTCATCCCTCCCCTAGCAGTTTCCCTCAACTGCCAATCCCCCCTTCCCTGACAGTTTCTCACTACTGCCAATCACTTTCCTATATCATAAGTGTTCAAAGATCCGCTTATGAGTGAGAACATATGGAACTCTGTTCTTTGTTTCTGTGATAAATCACTGAGTATGATCGACTTCAAATCCATCCAAGTTCCTGCAAAGTCCCTACAGTTGTCCTTCTTTATGGCTGCATAATATTCCATTGTGTATATGTGCCACATTTTTTTAGCCAGTCCAGCTTCAAAGGGCAACATGGTTGGTTCCGTGTTTTTGCTATTGTGAATAGAGTTGCAACAAACATACATGCAAAAAAAGATACATACGTATCTTTTTTGTAGAATAATTTGAGTTCCTCCAGGTATATTCCCAATAGGGGAATTGCTGGGTCATATGGAAGATCAATTTCTAGTTCCTTCAGAAATCGCCACACTGTCTTCCAAAGAGGTTGCACTAGTTTGCATTCCCACCAGCAGTGCAGAAGCGTTCCTTTTTCTCCACATTCTCACCAGCATCTGTTCTTGTTAGTTTTATTAATGATGGCCATTCTTACTGGGATTAGGTGGTATCTTCATGTGGTTTTGAGTTGCATTTCTCTGATGATGAGTGAGGCTGAGCACTTTTTCATGTGTCTGTTGGCTGCCTGTATATCTTCTTTAGAGAAGTGTCTATTCATGTCTTCTGCCCACTTTTTAAAGGGGCTGTTTTTTTCCTTTCGGTGCATTTGAGTTCCTTGTAGATCCTAGATGTTAGGCCCTTGTCAAATATACAGATGGCAAATATGTTTTCCCCCATTCTGCAGGCTGTCTCTCTGCTCTCTTGATGGTTTCTATTGCTTTGCAGAAGCTCGATAATTTGATGAGGTCCCACTTATCTATCTTATTTCTTAAGGTATTGGCCTTTAGGGTTCTGAATAGGAATTGGTTCCCAGTTCCATAAGGGTGTCTCCTGCGTTTTCTAAGATTCTTGTGTGAGGTGATATCTTACTGTGGTTTTTATTTGCATTTCCCTAATGATCAATAATTTTGAGTACCTTTCTGTTTCCCAGTTTGTCATTTGTATGTCTTCTTGGGAAAAGTGACTATTCAAGTCCTTTGTCCACTTTTAATTTTTGTTCTTTTTTTGCTATTTTGTTGTGTAAGTTTTTGCATATGTATTTTTAGATATTAACACCTATTAACCCCTTATCAGATATATGGTTTGCAAAAATTTTCTCCCAATCTGTAGGCTGCCTTTTCACTTCTTGGTTGTTTTCTTTACTGTATAGAAGCTTTTTAGTTTGATATTGTGCCACTTGTGTTTTTGCATTTGTTTTGTTTTTTGCTTTTGTTGCCTAAGAATTTGTTATCACATTCAAAAACATCATTGCCAAAAGCAATGCAATAGAGATTTTCACCCATGTTTACTTTCATGGGTTAAATGGCTTAAAGTCTAAGTCTTTAATCCATTTTAATTGATTTCTCTGTATGTTGCAAAATAAGGGGTTAATTCCATTCTTTTCAAGTGGATATCCAGTTTTCTCAATGCTATTCATTGTCAGGCTATCTTTCCCCCACTATGTATTTGTAATGCCCTTGTCAAAATTTAGTTTATATAGTACAAGTTTTTTCTGGCCTATTCTGTTTTGTTAGTCTATGCATCTGTCTATATGCCAATGCCATATTGTTTTGATTGCTACAACTTTGTGATATAATTTGAAATTCGAAAAAGTGTGATACTTCCAGCTTTGTTCTTTTGTACTTTTGTATTTCCATACAAATTTTGGAATTATTTTTCTGTGTATGTGAAAAATGCCACTGGGGTTTGTTATAGATTTCATTAAAAATGTAGATTATTTGGGATTGTATATACTGTAGCAATATAAAGCATTTTAACTCATAAACTTTGAATGTCTTTCCATCTATTTTTGTCTTCTTCAATTTTTTATTTCGATGTTTTAGAATTTTTCTTTTAAGTTCTTTCATCTCCTTAGACAAATTTATTTTGAAGTGTTTTTCATGTTTTTGTAAAAGAAATTGTTTTCCTGATTTCCTTCTCAGCTAAATTGTTTTTAGTCTAAAGAAAGGCAACCTATTTTCCTATGTTGTTTTGTATTTGCAACTCTACTGAAGTTATGCTAGTTCTAATGGTGTGTGTGTCTGTGTGTGTGTGTGTAGTCTTTAGGTTTTCCCCACAAGTCCTCTGCAGACAGATATTATTACTACTTCTTTTCTAATATGGATGCATTTTATTTCTTTTTCTCACTGGTTTGCCCTTGTTAGGATTCTCAGTACTTTTCTGAATAAAAGTAGATAAAATAGAAATCCTTGACTTGTACCCAGTCATAGAGGAAAAACTTTCTGTTCTTTCCATTACTTACAATGCTAACTGTGGACTTTTCATCAATGGACAATGTTGAAGCAATTTTCTTCTATGTTCATTTTGTTGAGAATTTTTATTATGAATGGAGTTGAACCTCATCAAATTCTCATGCTGCATGTTTTGAAATGATCTTATGGCTTTTGTCATATTCTATGAATGTGACATATCTCATTAAAACCAACCTTGCATCTCAGAAGTAAATCCCACTCAGTGGAGTGGTATAATCTTTTTCATGTGTTGTCGAATTCAGCTGGCTAATATTTCAATGAGAGTTTTTGCATCTATGTTTATTAGAAATATTGACCTGGAATTTTCTTCGCTTGTGGTGCTTTGGTTTGACTTTGGCATCAGGATAATGCTGGCCTCATAAAACAAACTTGAAAGAACTTCCTCTACTTAAATTTTTGGAAGATTTTAGGGATTGGTACTAATAATCCTTTGAATGTTTGGTAGATTTCTGTAGTGACACCATCTGGTCCAGAGATTTTTTTTGGTTGGGAGATTTTTAATTAACTACTTCAATTTCCTTATTTGCTATCAGTCTGTTCAAGCTTTCTATTGCTTCTTGATCCATTTCTGTGGGTTGTATCTTTCGACAAATGTATCCACTTATTCTACATTATCAATTTGTTGGTATATAATAGCCATAGCAGTCTTTTATGATTTTCATTTTTGAGACATCAGTTGTAATACCTGGTCTTTCATTTCTGAATGTGTACATTGGAGGAAAACCGGCTGATTTAAGTGTTCTCTAGATGCTAGGAGGTCACTAATAGCCAGTGGGCTTCTTCTGAGCCTTTGCCGTGCTTTCACTCCGCTTACCAAAATGTGTTTCCTTGTGCCCCCAGTGCCTTACTGAGTGTCTGGCACATAGTTGGTGCTTAAAAAAATAGCTCTAGAATGAATCAACAAATAAATGGATGAGTGATTAACTGAATGAATATACTTATAAGATACTTAATGTAAGTCTCTTATGTTTCTTATAAGATACTCAATGATAAACAGTTTCATGGACAAATGATTTGGGGATTATTCTTACACACTATTTTAGGACAATGCACACTGGTATCATTGACAAATCAGAGCAGGTGATCCTGGGGTAGTATGACTCATGCAATAAGTTACTGGGACCATGACATAAGGATGCTACAGTGTCTTAAGTAGAGTAAGGGATGAACAGGTGGAAGCTATTTGTGGTACATTCATAGGGAGACTATGCAATCTCCCACACTGCCATTATAACACAAAGGTAAATCATCTATCTTCCCTCCTTAGAAAGTACCTTCACCAGCATGGAACACATGGAAGTTTCAACCAACCTTTACATTGGTTTCAAGGCCTCTGTTTTCTGGCCTAGCCTGTGTGTGATGCATGATACACTGAAGATCTGCATTACCAAGCGCTAAAGCTGCTGTCCTCCCAGATTTCCCTTCAGGCTCCAAAGCTAGCTCATGGCCCAGAGAAGCAACCAGAAGATATGATGTGCTTGTATTTGGAAGGTCTGGGTATGGAAGTATCAATCTGTTTTTTCATTCACAGAGATAAGCAGTATATGTGTACAGTACATATGTTACATGGTATACATTATATTGTATGAAGGGTATATGTGCAGAGTAAACTTATATGTATGTTTGTGATATGTGTATGTGTGTATACATATAGATAGATAATTTCTGAATAAACAGGATCAGTGGTGAACATTTTTGCAACTCTATGTGCTTTCTCACTTGAAGATTAGTCAGTTTTTTTGACACTAGCAGGACTCTTAATAAATTCTATTTTAAAAGAAACTAAAAACAGAAAAATCTTGTTTCACCACACTGTTATTTAATTGTTTCACAGATAAAGGTTCTATTGATTTTAGTATATGCAAAGAACTGAACAATTCTAATATCCAGTTATTAGTGAAAAAAACTAAAGAAATATACTGCAAAAGTGACACAGGTGGGATCAACTTAAAATAGAAAGCTAACCAAATCAGAAAACTGTAGCCAGTCTGGGTGCTGTGGTTCATGCCTGTAATCTCAGCACTTTGGGAGGCTGAGGTGGAAGGATCATTTGAGCCTAGGAGTTTGAAACCAGCTTGGATAACATAGCAAGACCATGTCTCTACAAAAAACAAAAATTAGCCGGGCATGGTGGTGTAAACCTGTAGTCCCAGCTGCAAGGGAAGCTAAGATGGGAATATCACTGAGCCCAGGAGTTCGAGACCAGCCTGGATAACATAGCAAGACTGTGGCTCTACAAAAAACAAAAAACAAAAATTAGCCAGGCGTGGTGGTGCACACCTGTAGTCCCAGCTACTAGGGAAGCTAAGGCAGGAATATCACTTGAGCCTAGGAGGCTGAGGCCACAGTGATTTGGGATCACACTGCTGTACTCCAGCTTGGGTAGAAGAGTGAGACCCTGTGTCCAAAAGAAAAGGAAAGAAAAGAAAAGGAAAGAAAGCCAAATCAGGTCAGCTATGAATGCCTTTCCCTCTAAAGCTAAGTCAGGCAAGGGAGAATGTCCATTTTCTTTCAAATAATTCAATTTATGAATCAAAATATAAGTATTTTGGTTGTTATCTGAAATGGTCTCGAATTATAACCAGAAGCAGCAATACTGCCTCTCTATCAGAGGATAGAGAAAGAGAGTTGCAGGAGATAGTCTGGGAAAAAAACACAGGAGAGGGCAGAGAGATAAGAAGGAAAGACAAGGAGAGAGAAGGGGGGCGCTTTCAGCAAGAAGAAACTGCATTCTTTCAGTCGCGATAAAATGCTAGATAGTAGCTCTAAGGAAATAAAGAATAAAGTGATATGATCAAGACAAAAGATGTTAAACAACATTATACATCCTTGTAGTTGGATGCGGCTCTGTATGAGGTTAGTTTAACATAAAATGTGGGCGAAAGTAAATATATTCTTATCCTTAAGATGTATTTTTAATTCTTTCAATTAATTGATTTGAATGACAGTTGCGGGTAAGTCATGAGCTACAGATGTCCAGCTCCAAGATTGCAAGCAAGAAAAAAACATGGCTTATCAGTTCTTTTTGAGAAAAGATAGGCGTTTATCTTCCTTTCTTCTCATAAACTCTGCTGTCTTTGTGAAATATCTCTGGCTCCATCTTCAGAGAAGTAATGTGTGTGCAGCCTAGAAAGAGACTGTGATCTGTGAAGGCACAGGCCAGTTTATCAAAGCGATTTGGCACACTGCCGGCCATCACCAGGTAGACCACATTCCTGGACTGCTGAGGCACCAAGATACAGGCTTTATTTTCTAACTGTGCTCTTCAATGCTGAAATTATTCTTGCAAGTCAATATATGTTTGTTTCCAAGATAAACACACAAGCTATTTGGAGAGAAATCATGTAGTGGGGCACATTGCTGGACAATGGGCACATCTTCAGAGTTTCCTGGCGTATTTCAGAAAAAAGAATAAATAGCAAGGTATGTCATGAGGGGGGTGGTTGAGCACCAAGGGCCACAGTGCCTTTGAAGGGTTATTAATCAGTGCTGAACACCAGGGGCTGGACATCTAGGAGTCCATTCTGATTCATAATCAGAAAGTTTAATTTTAGCATTCTAACCACACATTTTCCAGAATGCCTCCTGGTAGAGCACAGATGAACAACCAGGAGTAGCAGCTGTGAGTGCCCAGTGTGGCTCATGCAGGAATCTCAGGTATCCGTGTTCTCTGTTCTGTGCCACTGTCACACATGAGACAGTCTGGCTGACACCTTGGCAGCTTGCTGTGCTCAGCCAGTCCTGCAAATATGTGGGGTCTTAGCCACACGATTCGCGGTTTTTGACACAATGGATAGGGTGTTGTTCAAGGTCAAAGAATGAAAGAGAAGAGAGGTCTAGATTGCCTATTCCCCTCATGCAGCCAATGTCGAAACAGATTAAAACTGTTAAGCTCACAATTACAAGGAGAACGCGCTTTTAGTGGTACCTCGTATAACAGACCAGGGAACTTTTATAGGATATCTTTAAAAAGTCATCCCACGGTGATTCAGCAGACACTGGCAGGCAATAATGAAAGTGCCTGAATGCCTGACTATTTCCAATAGCTGAAATTTAAATTCAAGAGAGTCGATACTTACATTATTTATGCTTTTCAATAAAAACTAATTAAAGATACTTAAGTTTTTAGTGATGGTCCGAGAAATGTAATTGAGCAAGTTCAGACTTAGCAAGACATTAATTGAGTTCTCGATAAGGATCTGAATAAAGAAGGAATCAATTACTTCTGGATTTGAGCTCAGTGGGCTCCACTCGCTACAAGCAGGCGAAGCAGGAAGCCTAAGATTCCATCTTCTGTCTTCTTATCTCTCAGTCCCTTGGAAAAAAAATCTTTACAGGCATTGTTAGGAACTTTCAGAGACAGTGCTGGGAATGAGGTTTGTTTTTAATTTTTCAGCTGGATCATGATTTCTTGAGAATGTAAATGGTGGCAAATGCCAATCACGGAACTTGAAAAGAGGGAAGAATCAGTCACAAGACATTTAGGTCACTTTTAGCTTCAATTCTCTTCCCTAAAACTGCCTAGAAAACACTCTAGTTCTATTTTAAAGATGTCTTTACATTCACAAAAGGCTATCGCACAAGCTTGCTGCTGGCTGCTGTGAAGGAAAATTCAAATTCTGGCAAACTGCTGCTTTCATCTGGTCCTTGAACAAAGAAGCTATTTTGAAATTCTGATGGCATCTTGGGGAAAACAAGACACAATCCAAAATTTAGAAAATAAATTTAGCTTATTGACTAACACTCTGCATGTAACAGCTAATATCCCCAAGGAAAAGGTGGTAGTCTAGCATCAGCACCACATTCTAGAATTAAGATGATATGCAGATCAAATACAGCATCTCTCCACTGAATCTGTGTTGACTGGTACAGAAAACCACGCCAGGACTCACAACAGATTTTTCTCTCTCTCACTACAATGAACAATTCTTGCCACCCTGGGGAGGGGAGGGACACCCGTTAAATTTCGCAGTGGCATATTTCAGGTTTACTTGACAGGAGTTTCCCCAACATCGCTTCTCTTGCAGAAAATATGCCACTGGATTCAAATCAAAATCGTGAGTCTTCCCTCATCATCTTCTTGTACTCTCACTCAGCAATCAATTCCCATGGAAGACACATCTTTGTTTTAATAACACCCAACCCTTCCTTGGCCCATGAGAATTCCAGCACCTGTCAACTCACTGGGCTCTTGGTCTTTTATTGGGAAGAACCGTGTGATGGCTGATGATATTCCTTTGTGCTTGTTAGCGTCATGCAGAGCTAAATCCATCCTCACTTGCACACCTGTGATTGCATGCTTAACATCTGTCTGCACTGCTGGAAAGGAAACATGGTGAGGCAAGGGACAATGCAGATGGAGTTTGGCATGTTAGCCACAGAAGCTTAGCACACTGTAAGAAAGCAAAAAATACTTCTTAAATTTATAAAGGAGTAAATCATGAAGTTGGTTTTTCTTTTTTAAGGATAAGTTTGTAATATCCTTGATGCTGATAACACTCCATGGCAACTTATACAATTTGGTGTGACTCTCTTCTACCAGTTCATTATTTTGAATACAGTGTGCACAGAAAGTGGTTTTGATAGACTATTTAATTAAAATTATTTCTCCCCATAGGATTCTGCAACTTTTATTTTTTACAATGGTTGGTCCAATATGGTGGTTTCTGGTGTAATAAATTCCCTTTATTTGGATATACTCTCAATTATCCATGGTATTTGCAATGAGAAATGTTGCTAAAGCCGGTATTTGATCTCAGTGCTTGGGGAAAATGAGCAAACCTCGTCAACAGCCTGTGTTCGTACCTCAGTGAGGTTTCATTTCTCTGATATAGGTACTGAGCTAATCATGCCAACAAACACAGAAGGGACAAACCAAGTAATATTTGTAAGTTATCTCTTGAAGTTCTGAAAAATGTTAAGGTTCCAGTTCAGTTTATCTCAAACATAAAGATGCAAAAAAAATCAACATCTTCTGGATGTTACCACTTGCAAGTCTCTTCTATCTGAAAGAGACATATTTTGATTATTTTGCTCACTTCTGAAGACACAAAGCATTGCATGCATGTAGCTGTAGTGTCAACATGTAGGCTGGAATACTACTCAGCTATAAAAACAATGAAACTCTGCCATTATCAGCAACATGGATGGAACTGGAGGATGTTAAGTGAAGTAAGCCAGGAACAGAAAGTTAAACACCACATATTCTTATTCATATGTGGAAGTTAGAGGAAAAACAAACATTGATCGATAGAAGTAAAAGTAGAACAGAGGACACAAAAGGTAGGGAAAGGGAGAGGTAGAGAGAGATTCGTTAAAGGAAACAAAATTATAGGTATTTAGGAGGAATAATTTCCAATATTCTATACCACTGTAGGATGAATAAAGCTAACAACCACATATCATATAGTTTCAAGTAGCTAGAAGAAGGATATTAAATGTTCCCAATCCAAAGAAATAATAAATGTTTGAGATGATGGATATGCTAATGACCCTGATATTATCACTATATAGTATCTCCACATCAGCAGGTACCTCATAAATATGCAGAACTATTATGTCAATTTTTCAAAAGTCAAAAATTACAAATAAAAAAATCTAAAAAGAAAATGACTTACAAATGTTCATCAATAAATAAACAAATAAATAAATGTAAATAAGGTGGTGATATGTACTGTTGTACACATTTAAGTAGATAAACCCTGTTGGGAAAAAAAATCCCTAGGGTTTATTAATGCATAGCCTATTAATCGAAGGAAATTTGAATAATTCTGATATTATCTGGTTGACTGATTTTAGTGCAACACTGCTCAACCATGACACTATTGACATTTTGAGGCAGTTAATGCTTTGCTATATGGTGTCTGTCCTGTCTATGATGAGATACGTAGCAGTACCTCTGGCCAACACCCACGCCACCCTAGTCCTGGAAACTAAATATATCTCCAGACATTGCCAAATACCCCTAACTGTGGGGCAGACAAAATCGCCAAACTCGAGAACCACTGCTTTAGTGTTATCCTGAAAAAAGAATTCCAAACAGACTGTGGTATTGGAAACCTGCACATCCCACCCTAGTTAAGCATTTTAGGAGCTTTGCTACTGTTTTTGTTTTTTGTTTTTGTTTTTGTCTTTGTCTTTGTTTTTGTTTCTGAGTTGGAGTCTCACTCTGTCACCCAGACTGGAGTGCAATGGCACATTCACGGCCACTCCAGTGTCGACCTACTGGGCTCCAGCAATCCTTCCATCTCAACCTTCCAAGTAGCCGGAACTACTAGCATGCGCTACCATAACTGACTAATTTTTTTTTAATTGTATTGAGAAGGTCTCGCCAAGTTACCCGGACTGGTCTCGAACCCGCGGGCTCAGGCAATACACTCACCTCAGACTCCCAAAGTGCTGGGACGACAGGCTGAGCCACCGAGCCTAGCCAAGCTTTGCTACTGTTGACACCATGGTGTTATCCTGCTCCAGCTAGTCCACAGAGAAATCTTAGGCTAAGTCCATGGAAAACATCTTCCAGAACAGCCATTGTGACAGAAAGTCACAAAGCTGCAGTTTTAAGCATTCATAATTGACACCACTCACTAAACTGCTCTGGAACTCCCTATGGTCACAATGCAGCCATGACACGTGCTACTGTGTGCTCTGTGTGCAACAGAAATAATTTCAGTCGATCCTCCCAAAAAACTTGCAAAGACAATAATGGAGGTCCTTGTTTGTAAATGGGGAGAAACAGGCCTAGTCGAGGCTAAGGATCTGTCCCAGGCTGCAAAGCCAGACGTGACAGGAGAAGTGGAGGGGTCTGTCCTGCCTGCTGTCACATTTTGTGTCCCATCTGGTCCATCCTGGGACCTCTGCATTTTGCTAAACTGAGATTGTTTTAATTAATGGTTCTCTTGAAATTATGCTGAGAAGATGGTGGTGAAAGTCAGGTTTATGGCAGCCCTGAGGAGGTGCCATCATTCCCCTAGCTCAACTTACATCTTCTACAGCCTCTGCACTTCCTCTGGTAGTCTCTAAATGGGGGACCCTTTGCATCTCAACCCCCACCCTACCTGCAGCCTATACCATCACTCTTCCCTTCAAATTCTGTGTCGAAAAAAACAGCCTTTCTGTTGAAACCGTGACTACCTCAGGGATGCCAGAGGGCCTTGAGCTCTGATGCACCCTCCATTCTCACAGGGCGAATAGCCAAGTCTTCTTCTCCTAAAGGACATGGGGACATTCCATCTCCTGAGCACCACAGACTCTCAGCCAGGAGCGATTACAAAGGTAATTTCCTGATGCTGGGAAGGATGTTCTCAAAGACTTTGTGTCACGTAGTCAATGGTGGCCGCTACCTCATTTTCCCACCCCACACTTCCGTTATTTGATTTTTTTTTTTTTTTTTTTGAGTTGGAGTCTCACTCTGTCGCCCAGACTGGAGTGCTCGACCTGCTGAGCTCCAGCGATCCTTCTGCCTCAGACTTCCAAGTAGCTGGAGCTACAGGCGCACACTACCACGCCCGGTTAATTTTTTTGATTTTTTGTAGAGATGAGGTCTCGCCTGCCCACTATTTGATTTTAACATGGTGTCCTCTGAATAGCTTGAAGCATTTCCGCGGGTCACTGCAGATGCCATCAACAAGAGACAGTGATGGAGTTGGAGACAGGACCAGCAAAGGAGCCCCTGCCAGTCCCCACATGGCCACTGTGTGTGCAGCACCCGTGCCAACTCTGGGTTCCTTGATCCTGCAGGTTGTCTGGGGTGGCCCCCTTTATGAGCATTCAGTCTTCTTTTTCTAGAACTTGGACCCATTAGCTGACGGGTAAAGCAGGCATTTTCTTACTGGAGCAAGATCAAGAATGCTGCCCCATCCCCTGCTGTTGCAATGTCATAAAGGGAAGACACAAGGCTGAGCCTTGGGGATCAGTGCAGGCCTTGCCACCCCGAGAAAGGCTGCTACCTCCTGGGAACCCAGCACCTCACCTGGAAGTGAGGGCTCGGCCCCCTCGCCTCGGAGTCCTTTTTAGCTCTGAAACTCTGTCTGGAACTCCTCAGGCTCCGCTCGTTGTGCTAATTAGAGTAAGCAGCCCGCCGCGATCTGTCTGGCTAATGATGTTATGGGAGATGGACAGAGAAATCAGGCCATGATGAGCTTATTAATGGTTCTCAGCATATGTGCCTGCAGCTGTGCACCTGCTTTGTGCTGAACGCACACCCAGTTGTGCTTTCCTCACCATTACCTGGGCTTGGAGGGCAGCACAGAACCCTGCCAGCACGGAGTCCATCTAGAAGGATTGCCGGAAAGGTTTCCTCTGGGCGTGGCCCTACGAACTGAATGTCTTGCAAATTTTCTTCCTCATCCTGTGTATGTTCTTCACAGAGATTAGGCCCTTCCTGCAGAGAGCTGGTCCCTGGACCTGCAACATGGGTATTGCCCTGGAGCTTACTAGAAATGCAGACTCTTAGATCCCAGCTTAGAAAAGCTATACCACAACTTGCTTTTTAAGGAGATTCACCGTCGATTCATGTGCAAGCTGAAGTTTGAGAAGTACTGGCTGAGACCAGGGGAAAGCACCTACTGGTAGAGTGGCGCCATCCCTGTCTGAGATTTTGAGATTTTGCCTTAAAACAACTTAAAACCCAATGAAAATACTTGGTATGGGTTGCACTGTGACAACACCCAAAATAAAAACTTTATTTGAGAAAGTCCTAACCCCCAATTCCTAAGATCTTACTTCGAAATGGAGTTGTTACAGATATAATTAGTTCAGGTGAGTCATGTAGAAGGGATGGGGGGCGGTTAACTAATACGACTGATGTCCTTACACAAAGGGGACATTTAGACATAGACACACACAAAGAATTGCTGTATGAAGATGAAGCAAAGATCAGGGTGAAGCAACCACAAGCCAACAAACTCAGAGGACTATCCAGAGGCCTGGAATGACTCCCTCACAGCACTGCTGAGACCCTGATCTTGGACTTCTAGCCTCCAGAACTGGGAGACAATAAATGTCTGTTGCCATGCTGCCCATCGAAGCTGGACTGGATAAAAAAAAAAATGTGGTACATATGCACAACGGAATATTATGCAGCCATAAAGAAGGACAATAGGGGTGCTGCACTCCATAAATATCAGAGAGAAAACATGAGAATTCCCAACCAAAACTTATAAAAAGCTTTCCTCCTGCTACATGCTCTGAGAGAATGACTTCAGAGACGGAGCTGTCAGAGAACTCCTTCTGAGATGCTTCACTGCCGTCCCATCCACTCCTTCGTCTTGGAGGTGGTGTACATGCTCTATTTGTATGTGACCTTTCTGAGTTAACCTAATTCTCACAAAAGCTCACTGCTTCCTATGCAGAATGGAGTTTGGGATCAAATGGTGCCTGCAACAGCAATGAAATATAAAGTTATGATTTTAAAGCACCGGATAAGCTGGCAGGACCAGGTTGCATTAACACAGTAAGTGCTGCATGTTGAAAAAGCTCGTGTTTCCCACCACATGAGAGGTGGGTTTCTCTCCAGTTGCTCTCACAGTGATTCAGGGCCTTGCTTTATTATTTATGTGGTATGAAAGATGCCAACTGTTTGCCATTTAAGAAAAAATGTGGCATGCAGGATTGTGCTGGAGACTTTAAATACATGAAGAAAGTAATCCTTGAAACAAATCCCACAAATCTATTTTTATATCCACTTAAGACATGAGAAATTGAAGATCAATACAGATAAGTGAACTGTCTAGAGTCCCAGAGCAAGCATTGAAACTTTTTTATCCAGGTTTTCCTCCCCTGCCCTGTATCAGTAAAAGCTGTCTGTCCTCCTTCTGTGTACTCAGATCCCAGCACCGGTCTTTGCCCACAGCAGTCACCCAATGACTGCGCCCCATGGCAATGGATAGGTAACGCACAAAGAATCAAATGTCCCACCTCTCCATCTTTCCTGAGCTCTGGAAATGCTAAACTTGCATGCAAGAATGGAAGAAACCCCGCATCTGCGCCTTTAAGCTAATGTGACATTTCTGGGCCACCAGCAGCACTTTGGGTTTGGGTCACTTTAGCAAGTGACAAAGAAAGCCTGGACAGGAGAGAGCCTGGGAGGTTTTGCAGAGTAGGGCAGTCAGGTCCCCATTGCAGGAGCCTACCCCTCTAGCCACCATGGGACAAGATGGGCGAGTACTGTGGTTAAGAGCACAGACTTTAGCATTCCAGACCTAGCTTAACTCCTGGTTCTGCCAGTATATCAAAATTTCTGCACCTCGGTTTTCTCACGTATAAAACGCTGTTACTGAGATAGTCACATCTAAAGGTTCTTATGAAGGTCAAATGAGGTTCTCATCGTGGGCTTTGCATGGAGCCTGATCCACCCTAAGCACTCAGACGGGACCGCCCCTCTCAGCGTGGGTGGCTTGAGCCAGCATTGTTCCTGTTGGAAGACCCTAGAGAGACCCCCGATATTAGCAGCCCTTACTTCTCCCGGGGCCCTACAAGGACTGCCTGCCTACTGGAGGGGACCACTGTGGAGGTCCCAGGCCCTGAAAGATGACCCCTTAACAGCCCTCCCTGAAACCCTGCGCACCCCGCACGCCACATGTAACTTAATATGACGCTTTAACTCCCACCCTAACTGTCCCCTTCGGAAAAGACTTTAAAATGTTTCTGTAGAAACCCCACCCCTGATCTGCTCAAGTGTATCAGGGATCATTTTCCGAAATCCCCAGGACCAGCCTCCCTAAACACCCCAGCTTACTCGGATCAGCTGCCGCTGCTGCCTGCTTCATTAGGCCCAGCGAACGCCACAGGCTATACTCACACGGCTGTGTTTTCTGCCTGTTATTCTAAATGACCTAATCGTTGCCTTAAGATATGTTCCATAACTGAAATGTACAAAGTAAAAAAATGACACTGCCATGCGTGTTTCATAAATTATCACAAGTTAAATTTCCTGCACACATTCTCTGTCGTATTTGTCAGAGACAAGGAAAACCATTCTTCTCTTTCCCTCCTGGTCCACAGATGGAACCAGGTGATGAGACGGTGCCACGCCGTCTTGGCAGAAGCCCAGGTATGGTGTCCAGCAGGTGGAATCCAACCCTCACCTCTTGATTTTCAAGGTGCAGCAGACATTTAGATTCTGAGAAAAACGAATGTAATTTGTGGCATTGTTCTTGGAAACAGATTTAAATTCAACCCAAAATGTAGTGCACTTTTAAGTAACTGCTGGGAGAAAATAGTGTGTTCTCTCAGGTTTCTGATTCTTTGGGCATCCTGTGATCCTTTTGCCCTGAAAGTAGATCAAGTATTGCCTTCTTACAATATAGCAAAACTTTTTTAAAAATCTCCTTCTCTAAAGGAGAATTTCAATGTCTGTGTAAGATTTTTCCTATTTATGCTTTGTAGTTATATATATATTTTTTTATCAAACTTGTTTCTGTAGCAATAAACTGTTAAGGCAGAAAGATACTTCTCGAGTAAAATGACGAAAGGTGGGGTGAATCAAAACTGCCTTGGATGCTTGTGGTCTTTCATTACGGCACGTTCAAAAAACATTTTTCTTCGTAGAATATATTTAAGCTCATCAGTAGAGGGATTCTAGACATACTAAATATGATTGGGTTTCCCAAGTAGACAACTACTTCAGTAGTGCCAAAACATGTATCCTTCAGCTCTGTCCGGTCAGATCTTCAGAATCCTTCTGTGAAAGAACAGTGACCCCTAAAGCCAAGTGTTCTTCTGGAAACATCCGTTAGAGCAGGCAGCCTATCTCCACAATCAGTAAAGCATGTTCTGCATGCCAGGGCTTCCTTCCCCCATGGAAGGAGTTGCTTGGCCCCAAATCCTGGGCCTGTCTCTTCTGCGCCATAATCCCTTGGACTCGTTCAGAACACGTTCTCCATAGATAAACACACAGTTCTTTTGTCCCTGCACCACTTACACAAACTCAGCCCCTTGATACAAGACAAGATGATTTCTCTCTTCTATCATTTCCATATTTTCTAGCCTTGAAGCAAGTATAAAGTCTCCCCCTTCCCTGTTTACTGTCATTGTCAACTTTTTCTTCCTTTTTCCTCATCTTAATCCTCATCATACTGTGGACTTTCGGATGGTTCTCATTTAAAACTTTCTATTTCTTCATTCTAAAATTCAAGCTGCTAAAAAAATTAATGTAACACATGACCGGAAAAAATGCATTCCCTTTGAGTAAGTTTGCCAGATTAGAGAAAAGCTTTAAGCCTTCACACAGGGCTCATGTCGGAGGAGTGTGCTATAACTGCAACAGTGGGAGAACTCACACAAGGCCCTGACTCGGGCTCAGCCCCAAATCCAGACAGATCAGTTGAGAGTCCTGGAACAGCCAAGTCTCCCTAGGATATGACATCTATGAAATACATAAAAATATTTTTACATAGCCTGCAAACATAACATATATCTTTTACATATCATACAAGTATAAAGTAACAAAAAATGCATACACCTAAGGAATATTTAAGTGTGTAGTTCTAAATATTGTACCAGATGTGCCATTCCATAACATTATGGATATTATCATTCCATAACTCTGGGGTAACAGCCGCAAATAAATGGAAATCTATAGAACACCTAACATACATTCTACATTTAGTCAGGTTTCTGAATTTTGCTTTAAAATTACATTGTTGTAAATACCTCGCCTCCTTCAAAAATCATCAGTAGTCAAAAAACAACATGCAAAATAGGCCAGCTTAAAGCTTAAAATCTTATACAGTCTAGCTTCTTGTGAGGGGAACACCTTACAAATGTAATGTGTGTTCTCTGACCTAAACTTCAGATCAACTCAGGTAATTAAGATGTAAACTTGAATTTCTACCAATTGTTTGCAGGTCTAGAGATTGATAGCAATGATTAACATTTTGAAATTAATAGCACAGAGGATAAAGACATCTGGCACATTCTAGCAACAGCTTTCTAAAGTAAAATGCTTTACCTGGGGACAATAACTAATAAATGTCACATTCAGTTCCCATGCCATTCTTCAGCTGGACCTCAATGGTGGCCTCTGGATATGTGACATTTAAAATCATCTCTCCCTCCTCTCTTTAAAAAAAAAATCCAGTGAGATACAATTCCAATGAGGATTGTGATATTTGGCAATTTTGTCTTTAACTTGTCTGCTTGCAATAAATTAACATATCAAATAAACTCACTGATTTTACCAAGTCTGTAAAACTCTACACAGAGGTGAAACTTTCAATAAGAGGGCATAAAATATCTGTAAGCATGATGCTCAAGAATACAAAATGTCTGATCTTTGAGGGAGGCATAGCTCATCCTGAATAAAATGGCTCCCTCGCTCTTAAGGAACCCTTCACATGAGTTCATGGCACCTTCAGAAAAATATCACAATTGCCCTTTAGACCTGAGCACTGGCAGTGATGGAATGTGATGTCCTGTCTTTTTAGTCTCAGTGCTTTGTGGATATGTAATCTGGTTAAAAGCAAGGGTCCCTCAGTGAGGCAGATATATGTTCAAATCCCTTTTCTGCCACTTATTATGTTAAGGAACTTAGACATATTTTTAAATTTTTGAGTTCTATTTTCCTGCTTTTAGCGAAATGCAGGTAATATGAAATACAAAGACCTAGTCTCCAGGCTGTTGAAAGGACTGCAAAAATGTCTGGAATGTTACAAAAATCTCGGTATACACAATCTTAACTAATATGTGATCTTAAAACTAATTTTCACCATGGACCCATTCCCCAATAATAATGAGCCAGTGAGATTTTTCTCTCTCTACGCACTGACTTCTCATTAGAACCTTTTTTCTTCCTACTCAACACACCTTACAACATTATCTTTGTGCTTCTCTGACATATACATGGCAATACTGCTACTGCAATGAGATTTCAAGTGATACTGGAATGTTGTAAACATTATATTGAATCACAAAAGGCTGGGCTGGTGACACAATTAAAAACGCCTGGCTGCACAACTCGTCACATGCCTGCCTTCCTTTACTCCGGACATTCCAAGCACAAGGGGTTTTCAGAGTTCCTTGAATTCACCTTGCTGTCACAAGGCTGTTCCACAGAGTCTGCCCCAGTGTTTGCTCTTCTTCATGCTACTCCCCTCTCGTCCTTCTGGTTTTAGTGTGGCAACATCCTACTCCTAGCTTAGGCAACCCTTTCTGACATTCTCAAAGGGCACTGAATTTCCCATGGATCCCACCTGTCACAGCGTAATCACTGTTAGCTGTCTGTCTCATCCACCAACCTGCCCAGCTCTGCCTATGGCCAATGTGGGAGAAAAACGAATGGTGTCTCTCTTGCTGACTGAACTCCTAGGCCTCAGTCCCAATGTCTGGCACACGGGGGCAATCAATCAATGTTGGGCAAAAGGAAGGATACACGAACAAATGAGTCAAATTTCACAACTTCTGGTGACGACTTTGAAACTGACATTCAGCTTCCAGTTCTCTGTAGTTCTCCTTCTCTTCAGTGTGATATCCCTGGGGCCCAGCAGTACCTCAGGCCAGGTATGTCATTGAAAACATCTCTTGAGCCATGCTGAACCCCAATTGTCATAGCACCCTAGAAGAAAATCATCTTCGAGGCAAGAGGATGCAAGAGACAATGACAAGCTCAGGATCAATGGTTCTGAGCAACATTTGAGAAGACCCAGAAGAACATCAATAAAACTCTCATTTTTATTTTCCTATCACAAATAGAAAAGAACCCTTTCAACAATCAAACAAGTGATTTATAGACCCTGTGGCTGATTTTTTGTTATAAATATCTACAGGAAAATAACTTCAACTTTAGCCCAAAACCTTTTAAAATAAATGGAGTAGTCGGAGAAGGATTTCATGTGGACCATCAGCATAATCACGCTGGATCAGTATGGGATAGGTCACCAGTTGTGTGACTTTGGAAAGTCTCTTCATTTCTCAATCCCCGTATTCTCATGTCCTCATTTGTAAATGAGATGTGTATGGTGACTTAGGAAAGGGTTGGGGGAGATGAATTCTAAAAGATCTCTAAGATCCTTTCTTAGTCTAATATTTAACAATTTGTTACTCTTTCAATGAATGGGATTGAGTTAAGTCGTTGTAAGTAAATGGCCTGAACCAATACACTTTTGCTTTTCTGTTGTTTTATTCTGTGTACCAGATAAGAAAAATGATAGCCTGAAATGTGTTCGGGAAAATGGTAATTTTAAAAACTGCAAAATCTCCCCAGTTGTGGAAGTATAGATGCTTTGAATTAGAGTATTTTTCACTATAATTCCCTTGGGAACACATGCAGTTCTTGTGATCTCTGTAGAGCCCTTTAGGCAACCTTATCCTTAATTTTGGGTCTGCTTTCCTGTAAGAGATTTGAAGCTACTTTGATCAGTTTTGAAATGCTCCTGCTACCAGTGGAAGTACTAAAATTATAGAATAAATACTGCATATTACTATATATAGATGGTCCACATATTACAATTTATATTTGAAAATGAAAGTGTTTGAAGACTTTCTTAGCTTTGGTTGAGAAGAAGCAAGCAATAAAAAAACACTGTATAAAGACCAGCCTCATTTCATAAAGAAGATATTTTCTTGTAATGATTTTCTGACAAAATTAACTAATGCCTGAGCCAGTGCATTAAGAAATAATATAATTCTCACCATGATTCTTTCCGACTAGGATAAGACTTTCCATGTGGCTTTGCCTGTGGGAAGATGATTCACTGGCTGAAAGATGTGGATAGCTATATTTTTCATTTTATAATAATTAAAAGTTTTTATTTCTTCACAAAGAATCAATGGTATTTTTATTAAATTTAATCTTGCAAAGAAAATAAAGGGGGAAAGTCTTTTATTACTAGACCCTAGTTCAATGGGGGGATTTCCTTGAGTTTCTCAACACCCCATGGTAGACTTGTAGAGAATAATAATGGCTTGATATCAATCTCCCCTTTGTAAGGCCAGCATAGACTGGTAGAGGCAGAAACCAAAAGACAGAATTCAAGAGTGTGTTTCTACCCTCTGTGAAGGGTGGCCTTTCAAGGTTATTCTAAAATAGAAAAAGAGAAATGGATACTTCAATTTCACATCCAAGGCCTTCAGGGCAACCTGATTGAATGATAATAAATGCTATCTACTTTTTACAAGTATAATCTACTTTTTACTGTATGTGTATAATCCATATGCTATGAACTTTTCATAATTGCCATAAGACTATTTTCAAAATAAGACTATTAAGGCTCTGAGTAGTTAAAACTCACCAGTTAGGTAGCAATTACGCCAAAGCTGAATCCCAGTGTCTCTGTCCCTCTGATACCTCTGTAGTCTGCTGACATTGCCTCCTCAGAACACAGGTAAAGAGACCAAACAGAAATTCCACATGCAAAGAAAGGAGCAGGCTTGAAAAGAGAAGAGAGAACCTGACATCAGGTGCATGCAGGAAATGAAAACCAGTAAGGAGCACTTAAGAAAGGTTTGGGTGGAGCAGTGGCTGGAAAGGGGCTGGAGAAGCCTCCTACAGCTCATTCCTAACCTCGGGTCCCAGTCCCGGGTGTCTTGGCTCAACCCAAGTTGAGTGGCCAGAAACATATGACTTGCACATCAGATTTTTGAAGTCAAACAACGACCAGTCATCACTGTCATCTTCTACTGAGCATATATCCAGGGGGCTACGAACCCTCACAGGAATTAGGTTAGTGAGAAGGAGTAAACTAGCAGCTCTAAACACTAATCAGATATTGAAACCTGTTTTACAATTGGCGAGCCCTTTATCTTTCTGAGTGGGGAAGTCTCTTCTTCCCTGAAGTCGAGAGCAATTACCAACCCGAACAGTCACGATTCTGTTCCCTTCATATATAAAAAGTCCATTTTTCAAATTCTTTTATCGGAACCCCTACCAGTTTGCTCTCTTCAAACATTAAAAGAAAGAAGATTGAAACATGGAATGTTTTGAGGTCAGAAGAGCCAGCAATGAAGAGCAAGGTAAGAAAAATTATTCCTGGCCCAGGTCCCTTGCAACAAGAATGCTTGCATTATTTTTTTAAAAGGTAAAAATAATACTTTTTTTTTCTCCTTTTCCTTACAATGAAAGCGATAACCATTAGACAAGAATTATGAAACAGAGAGAATTCAAAAGAATGGCAGAAATCAAACCATAGAAATCCACATTTGTACTACTCTGATATACTATAACAGTTGTACTCTATCATGTTTTCTTTGTGAATCTTTATTTCTGAAAGGTGTGTATTTTGGTGTGTGCACACATGTGCTCAAAAGAATTAGGAGGGAAGAACAAAAGGATTCCCCACTGAAGGAGGGGGAGAAACTGACGATAAGACTTGAGGAGAAACACGACTAGGAAGAAGTTCCTGGTGGCAGAAACAGTGGGCAGACCTGGAAGAGTGGTGTGAAGCAATATTAAGTTGTGCATTGCTGGCTATGTGGTGAGGCAACATTTCCACAACCCTTCCATTATCCTCCCACTTTCAACAAAATCTTTTCTACACAGCGCCTCCTATTAGTGGTGTTTTGCCTGGAATAAAGGAGGGAAAGGGCACTGTAATATACTTTTTAATTGAATTCAAGTGGAGAGACTTTAACACTCACAAGAGCAGAGTTAGCGTGGAGATGAAAAACTCAGTAGGAAAACCGAAGAGACTGGGAAAACAGGAAGTCCTTATAGCAGGGGTTGGAGAAAATCTGGGCTCCTTGCTACCAAAGAAGTGTCTCAAGATAGATTTCTAAAAGCAATAATGGGAGGATGGCTCTCGAATGGTGTAGATTCTGGAAATACAAGAATTGCTGAGAAATCTCACACGGACCCAAGCAGAACAGTGTTGAGCATCGCATCATCCGGTTTCATAAAACACAGCAAAGAAACCGAAAGTAACTTTAAGTGCTCAGGCAGCCTTTCAGAGCAATGCCCAACAGTGTTCACAACAGGGCTGTGACCTTGGGAGGGGTCATTGCCCTCTCTGAACTTCATTTCCTCCTTTGTAAAGTAGCGACAGACCTCATTCACACTGTGGGTCAGTAGGTATGTGAACTAAGGATATAAGCTGGTGCCCTAGTCTGTGCATTACTGTAGCAGAACATATGAGGCTGGGTAGTTTAGAAAGAAAAGGGGTTTATTTGGCTCATCATTCTGCAGGTTGTGCAGGAAGCATTTGCCAGCATTTGTTTCTGGTGAGAGCTCTAGGTGACTTCCCCTCATGAGAGAGGTGAGGTAGAACCAGTGTGTGTTGAGATAACATGATGAGAGAGGAAGCAAGGCAGTGGCGGGGGGAGTGCCAAGCTCTTTTTAAACAACCAGCTGTCTTATAAACTAACAGAGTGAAAACTCACTCATTACTGCGTGGACAGCATCAGGCCATTCCTGAGGAAGCTGCCCCCATGACCCAAACATCTCCCTCTAGGGTCCATCTTCAATAGTGAGGATCAAATTTCAATATGAGATCTGAAAGGGACAGATAGTCAAACTATAACAAGGAGCGAGCACAGTGACTGGCACATAGTTGGTAGCTCCAAACATGAATTCCCCTCGCTCCCGCTGTTGTCAACATCTGTGCTGGGTTTTTTAATACCCATCTGGCTCCTAGCAGTATTCTTACCAGGGCCATTTCTTGCACTGGAGTTTCCTAGTGGGAACCTTCTGGAGTTATGTCTCACCTTCTTTGAATCAGCAGCTCAGTGCCTCGCAAGGGTGACATCATAATGTAACCTGTTTGACAGCAACAATAAGCCCATGAAAGAAGACTTGTCAAGCATCCACTTGGACTATCAGTCTGTTTGCTTTCAAATGCCATACCTTGGAACTAGCTAGACAAGCTGGGGCAAGTTCAAAGGAAATACAACAGTAAAAGGAAACGTCTAGTTTTGCCACATGTGAAATAGTTGCAGAAATTACATTGAGGAGCCAAGAGGAGAGAAGATTCAGGAGACTCTATCATCATTGTCTTCAAGGACCCCAGTTTGGGATTGATTTTACCATAGTTAATGCACCGTGCTTTTCCATAGGCACACAGTGGCTGTGTTCTAGAGGATTACATTACTGACCCACCAGAGGACCATGCGGGCCATTTCCTCAACTGAGGGCCCAAGAGAACTATAACTGCTGTCTCCCTGACACCTAAAATCCAGGGGCTGTAAAAACTGGAGAGATTTGGAATCAAGGGCTGAAGACCAAAGAAACACCTTTGCAATGCCCAGAAATTTACAGGGTTGGCACCATGGAAGTCTGCAGCAAAAAGGACCCCAAGATGTCTGCACCATCTCCTGCCTGTTCGATAGCAGAAATCACAGTGACAGAGAGTAAGTCTTGTGTTGATTTTGATCCAAATTCTCTTTGAATCATTTTAATTTAGCCTCCAAATGAGCAAGGATTAAGGCCAATCTATATTGCATATATATATATATGAATATACATGTCTATATAGAAATATAAATATGTATATAGATATAAATATATTTGTGTGTATATACATGCACATATATATGTATACATATATATATATTAGAAGAAAGTAGACTTAACTTGCTCTGTATTATAACACCATAAGAACTAAAACTAGAACCACTGAATCTAAGGCATAGGAGAGAATATTTATGCTCAATGTAAAAAGAAGCCAGAGCAGTCAAAAGATAGACTAAGTTATCTGAATAGGTAGTGGATTCATCATCATGGGTATATTCAAGCCGAGGCCATGGGACCACTTCGTGGGAATGTGGTAGACAACACTTAAGGACCTCACAGGCCTCCACAGGATAACCTTGAGACTTGCTTTTACTACTGGGACGTTATGCAATTTTTTTTTTTTTTGAGTTGGAGTCTCACTCTTGTCACCCAGGCTGCAGTGCAGTGGCACATTCACAACCACCCCAGCATCGCCCTGCTGGGCTCCGGCGCTCCTTCTGCCTCAGCCTTCCAAGGAGCCGGAATTACAGGCAAGTTCTACCATGCCTGCCTAATTTTTTATTTATTGTAGAGACGGGGTCTTGCCAGGTTGCTTGGGCTGGTCTCAAATCCACAGGCTCGGGCAATCCACTCACCTTGGCCTCCTAAAGTGCTGGGATGACAGGCTGAGCCACCGAGCCAGGCCAGTTATGCAATTCTAAAGTCAGTGCCATAAAAAGAAGGTCCTCAACACAGGAGTCATCAAAGCAGGTAGCAAGGGAGGACCATAGGATGACAGGGAAATGTTGCAGAGGCCTTTGGTCCTGCAGTGTCCCTCAAGCCACACTGCCACAGTACACAGGATTGTCTGAGAGAAAGAGTGATTGCACTATTTCTAGCCCCATTGTCATTTGGACCCACATGTCACTACTGATGTCTATGGTCCAGGAAAGAGACAGACTCCCCAGATGATTTGGTCTAGGAGCTCTGGACCCTCAGGAGACACTTTGAAGCGTGTGAGTTCTGCATGTGTGCCCCATTGAGAAAACATTCACATGTACTCCATTGAGAAAAAATTCATTGTTGATTGCAATATGTTTCTCATATTTATCTCCAGCTCACAACTACTACAAAGTAAGGAAAACAGTGTAGCCTGAAGAAAGGACTATGGAAGCTATGAAACTGAAGTCAGGTTACTCAGTTATCAATGAAACATATGGAAGAATAGTAATTTGCTTCCCTTTTAGTGAACAAATGTGATCTTCTGAGTCTTTCATTGCCTGTAAGTCTGCTCAGCTTGGATTATTCTTCAGCCTGTATCAGTAGCACTTTCTAAAATGCCTACTAAACTTATTCAGGGAAGGTAAGACAAAGTTACCTTTGTGCCTGATTGAAATACTGCTCTTTTGTCTTATTTTTGTTATTGTTTAACACCCAATATTTTAAGAGATTTTGTGTTCAGTCATGTCCCCGTCCCGAGGAAGGTACAGCAGGGCCTGAGATACTCCTTGAGCTGGGGTACTTCTTGGACCAGCAGCTCTGCGAGGAGAACTCAGAAACCCCCGACACAGAGCTTCCATTCCAGTCTGCCCTTCCAAAGGCTTTCCTCTGCACTCCATGAGGATTTCAACAACCTCCAAGTGCCAGAGGCAGGTGTCGGAACCTGCCAGAAGGAGCAAGCCAGGACAGCTGTCCTACAACTTGGTGTCTGCCTGCACAGGTTCACAGACAAGGCAGCTCCACCTGAGCCCTGCCCTGCCGCCGCAGCCAGCTTCCAGGAAACACAAAGCCGCTTGTTACCTCGCATGGTGTCTGCATAACTCCATTGCTTAGGAGAGGTGGCACCTGTCCAGCTCTTTGTCCTTGTTCTTCTGCAGCACAATGAATATATCATTCCATTAGCCCACAGCTTAGAGCCGATTTCACTATCATCATCCGTTTAGGGCTTAATAGTGTTTACCGAGGCTTTAGTGGGTTTCTTTGTGACCTGCGGCAGAGCCAACCTAGCAACTGTCGCTAACAGGCTGGGAGCAGAGCCATGCCGATGCAAAATCAGTAGCTTACAGCATCTCAAGGCATTTGGCTGGTGTGCTCTGAAAAATCAAAAGGCTCTGACAAAAATAAATAGTAAATAAATCGCTAGGGACCAAGACGGACAAAGGAAATAACAAACAACATATCGAGAAGTATGATGGTTTTTAGCAGCCTTGGATGAGGAGGAGGAAGGAGAGAAAGAAGGTGATGTGGCCCATTTATCAGACATCACGGTGGGAGTTGATGTCAGCACAGAGCATTAGCACTTGGTAATAGCTGCCCACAGGCACTCGGTGTGATTCAGAGCTCTCTGAGTAGGGGGCTGGTAGATGTAACCAGATGTGCCCCACTGCCCACCACTGTGACCATGGAGTTTATCCTTCGTGCAGGGGTGGGTGCCAAGCCCACTGTCTGCAGGGCACTCCCCTTCCTTGCTGGTCTCACTGACCCTCACCCCCAGCCTTCAGCTGCCCAGAGCTCGTGAGCTAACGCCCCAGTTTGCCTCAGCAAACTCATCTGTGACCTAGGTTCCCAAAATACTCACTCACTAGCGTGAGTTTAAATTTCTCCTTCCCAACAGTTGCATTTTGGTTTTTGATCAACTCTTTGACAGCAGATTAGAGAGAAACTCTTCTTCTCAATAGGAATTCTACACATAAACAAGCCTGTGTTTTAGGACAAGAGCTGGGCTACAAGTCTGTGCCTGAAAGTAAATGTTCCCCAATTTATAATACTATAAGAAAGTGATTGGCAGTAGAGGGAAACTGCTAGGGGAGAGAGGGGCCCACCTCATCAACAAGGGTATCTGTATAATCAACGTTTGTATACCTAACCCTGAATTGTACCCCACATCTTTATAATAAAATAAATAAATAAAAAATAAAAGTAAATGTTCCCATGAGTCATCTGCATGCTCTGACTCTCATATTAGCTTAGCAGGAATCTTCTAGAAACTCATATTTTATTAGGTTTTTCCAGGTTCTTCCGATGTTAGATTTTTGTTATTCTTTATCCTTGTTCCTATCCCACCCAGTTCTTAAGGGAGCAGCTAAATACTAGCCGTCAAACTATCTGATTCCTACTTTGTGTCGCGTGTCCTGATGATTGTCTTTGGTTTTGAAAATCCTCATGGGAAGATTATTTCTCGATAAAATGGGTCTGATAGGAGACAAGGGCGGTGCAAATGGATGGTTTTAGACTCTGCTTTCGACTTCTCGCTCAAACGCCTTGGGGACTTTCTACTAGTGAATCTCAGAAAAGGGATAAACCACTGTGGGGAGAGAGGTACGTGACCCCCAAGCTCTCAGATCTCCTGAGTGTTGGATTCATTTGATCTTCACACAAACATGGTCATCACCGTGTGGCAGAAGACAGTTTTCCTTCCCTGGCCGTGCCTTATTATCTCTCCACTTGTTTCCTTAGTTTAATTTCTCTCTGTTTCAGCATTCTCACCATTAAAATTAGAAACACAGCTTGCTCGATTGCTCATGGAGCTCTCTCAATTCACCCAGCACCCTGAGAGACCAGGGCCAGATATGGAGCTCTCAGGGTGAACTCAGACACACTGGGTCCCCGTTGACAGCCACCGCTGTTCACATGGGATGAGCGAGAGGCCATTCCCCCTGCACCTTCCTGTCTCCCTCTCCCCATCCTCTGTCCCTCATTCCCTATCACTGATCTTACTAATCTGACTTTTTTCTTCCTGCTCCAGCTTTTCAGGCCGCGTTGGCCTCCCCATCTTCCGAGGAAATCTGTTGCAGTCTGACAGGAATCTATTCCTGACTGGTCAGAATTGCCCTGTCTCTGGGAAAGTGGGAAAGCCCTGGAGATTTGGGGAAGAGAATTTGATCCAGCGCTGGCTCCATACTGGAGGGACCAGCAGGGGCCGGGACGGTGGCACACTGCCACCTACGGGCCAGACGCCCCAAGAACCGGGATTCTGCCGGGACAAGATAGGTTCCTGTGACTTCTCACCTGGTTGTCTTTGCAGAACAGACTTGCCTGAAAAGCAGCACCGTCCCCAGAAAGCGAGGAGCGTGGGGAAAGCCCGCAGATGCTGAGGACTCAGAGACTCTTCTCCAGGCTTCCATGTTAGGAGAAGAAGGGGCTGGACAGACTTTTGTCATGAAAAGAGCAGGACATAGACGGAGTCAGACCCCTCCATGCCTACTCCCAGGGGACCAGGGAGAAGGAGCTTCTCCATCACAGTTTCCTCACTTGGGAACATGGACAGCACCACTGCACTGGTTCTGACTCACAGCAAGCACTCAGAAAACAAAGGCAATTAAAATTATCCAGGGCCTGGTGGTCTTCTAAGTGTCTGGAAACCCTGGAGGGGAGAGCCTTACATAAAGGACAGAAGCAAAAGGCTTCAGAGTGATGACTGAAGCCACTTAGCTACCTTAAACCTTGAGATGCCAGGCATACATCAGCAGAGATCATCTCGTCCCCTGGTGCACAACTGGAGATATGACTGCCTTTGTCCCAGCCAGTGGGAAGCCTCAGCTGGGCAGCAGGCATGGGCTCTGCCCATTCGGATAGCACAAGCCCTGCAGCTGTGGTCCCTGTGCAGACACCCAAGAGTAGCCATCCACCTTCAGAGCAGGTGGTCCAGAGCAGATAGCAAGGGGTTCCCCAAGGGCCTGGCCCTGCAAGGCTTGACACTCTTAGGTCTCATCAGCAGGCAGCCACTGCATGCAAATGCCCACAGCAGGGAAGAGCTGTTAAGAGATCCTGAGCAGGCTTCAGTCTCAGGTACACTCCCCATGCAGGAAAGCTGGAAAGGTTACCACGAAGTGAAATGGACAGGAGCATGGCGCTGAGTGCAGGAACCAAGAACCAAGATCCCAGGAACCTCATGGTTTGTGCAGGGGAGGTGGGTGGGGTGGAGGCCAAGTGGGAGTTGAGCTTTAAGGCTTAGCAGCGTTGGGGAGTATGACTTCTAACAGGAAGTAGGGCAAAGTCCTAAGCCCTGTGTATCTGAATGTGACCCTATTCGGAAATAGGGTCCTTGCAAATGTGATTAGTGAAGATGAGGGCCTACTGGACTGGGAAGTGGGAGTGGGCAGCAATCCAGAATGACCCGTGTCCTTAGAAAAAGGGGAAATTTGGAGTGACGCTGCCACAAGCCGAGGAATTACCCAGAGCTAGGAAAGAGGCCCCAGAAAAGATCCTTCCTCTTCAGCGACTGTGGCTGGACCAGCTTGCTGGTCTCAGACTTCAAGAACTGTGAGACAATACATTTCGGTTGTTTTAAAACACTCTGTTTGTGATACTTTGTTACGACAGCCTGAGAAGACTAATGCAACTTCCAAGATTGGTTCAATGACTAAAGCCAGATTAAAGAAATGTGGGTGAGGCCAGTGTGGACACAGAGTGAGAAGCCACTCAAGTGATCTTGGCTTGATCACAGCATGGATGCCAGATTCCTAGGGTGAGGAGTTCAAAAGAGACATAGAGAAAGACAGAGGGAGGGTAGAGCAGATAGACAAAAAAAAAGTGAGACAGAGACAGGGAGATAGAGGAAGATGGAGAGAGGAAAGAAAAAGAGACAGAGACAGAGAGACAGGAGAAATTGCACCCTCATATGACTTGGCCTCCGCAGTCACTGTACATCTCCTGTCACATTATTGGTTAGAATGTCACAAGCTACGCGGGTTCGAGACCCATCTGGGCAGCGAGACCTCATCTCTACAATAAATCAAAAAGTCAGCCGGGCGTGGTAGCGCATGCCTGTAATTCCGGCTACTCGGAAGGCTGAGGCGGAAGGATCGCTGGAGCCCAGCAGGTCGAGGCTGTGGTGGCCGGGAGCGACCACTGCACTCCAGTCTGGGCGACAGAGTGAGACTCCAACTCAAAAAAAAAAAAAAAGAATGTCACAAGCTCACTCAAGTTAAAAAAAAAAAACAGACTCACTCAAGTTAAAAAAAAAAAACAAATGAGGAGGGACAAGGTCCTAGAAGAGCAATTAGGACCAGAGATACTGCCTTGGCCAGTTTTTGAAAATGCCATTTGCCACTAACTGCTCTCTGGGTTCAGTAGGGAGTCACATAATGTATTAATACACTAAGAAATTTTAAGTGGTCAGTAGATATTGGAAGTATTCTGTGAAAAGGTTATAGGAAAAGTAATTTGCTCTCTTAAAACCCAGAACAAATGGAAAAAATTAACTTTATTTAGCAAAGAAAAAAAAGATACAGGCCGCAGTTCTATTTCGGGCACTTTGTCCATGAACAATCAGCTCTCATTGTCCATGAGTATATTTGGCATTGTACTTTATTCATGCTGAATCTCACTTCCAGCTCCCTCCTCTGTATTATCTCATATTTGAATAATTCCCTCCCTGGTCAAATGCTAAATGGAATTAATGCAATGGACTGTCAAAATGATTTGATCAATCTGGATAAATTTGCTTCCAAATGAGATTGAGAATCGAGGCTCCTATATGAAGTCTTGAGTATACAAAGTTTAATTTTATAATAGTGGCATTTTAACAGTATTCAAATTCAATGAACCAATTCTGCTTATTATTACCCTAAATTACATCCTCTGGTTCAGCAGGAGATTAAAGAAGGTTTGAGTTTCCCTCCTCGTAATCCAAGCCATATAGGAATGACCTGACATCAATTCTACCACTTTCCCCTGCTTCCTCCACCCCCTACCTTCCAAGGAAGAACCAGCCAGCGATCGCATAGCTTATGGGAAGCAAGGACATTCTGTTTTCTTTTCTGCAGGTGCTTCATGGTACAGAATTCAAAATTAAGAACATGTAGCAGAACGTAAATCTCTCTCTTGAGCTCCAATCAACATGTCCTCCTCCCAGTGGTCACCAATGTCAATATGAATGTGTGTATATTGTACCTTAGATGATGCAGCCAGTCCCCAGTGGTGAACATCTTGGTCGTTCTCCCTCCTTAGATTTTGCCAGTCACACAGGACAGTTCTTCCTCCTTTGGGTGTCATCGGTCCGAGCAGTGGCATTATCCAAGTTCATCAGGGAGACTTTCCGAACAAAGGGCTGAAAGGCAAATCTGTAAAGCAGCTCCACTCCTTGTGGAAAGGATGTTCTAGAAGTGACTTTGCTGCCTTAATGAGGCCCTAGAAAATGTCCATGTTCTTCCCATTAAACTGTGCAAGAGCAGGAGAAAAATACCTGGAGAAAATTACCATGGTCACTGATTTATAGAGTCCACTTTGACTCAGAATTCTAGCAACCCATCAGAGCCTCCACGTTTTTCAGAAGGAATGCCACTCACCTTCGAATATATTCTAAGTAGCTGGGGAGTTGTCTGTGTTTGCATTACCCTACATCTGTAGTTAGGCGTGCCATTGTTCAGCCTATTAGGATCTTGTCATCTCAGCTGATTCCATCTCCACAGACACTTGTCACAAGTGCAGGGACAGGGCCTTTTTGCCATCCTTTTCTTTTTCCTCTTTGTGAGAAAGAATCTGGACTCACACAGAATTGCAGGCTCCATGAGATTATACCTCAGTTTACTCTCCTAGCAAGACTGGGATGAGGGAAGAACAAGTTCACCTCCCTGATATGGCTCTCAGTTATGAGAATGGGCTGCAGACCTGAAGTTCACAGTGTCTGTGGTGTGAGATTAGGGCTAGGAATGCAGTGACTGCTCGGTAAGTGTTCTGTGACACCAGGAACTTGCCCGACCTGCTCAGAGTTTGAAATGATAGGAAGGGAAAATTGAGACAGGGAGCCTGCCTGAAATACAGCCCAACATTGCATCTTTCTGAAGCAGGCATGGCCAGAATCATCCCCACTTGACCATACTCACTGACAGTGGGCTTGGAGTAATATGAAATGACCAGGGATTTCTTCCCTTGCTTGCCTGCTTCCCTGGAGCAGGTCTTGGATTCAGACTCCAAGATCATGTTACGGTCAAATTCTAAGCAAATCAGAGCTCTCTAGGCCATATTGAGCTCACAAAGCCTTCAGTTTGTTGAGCATAGAATTAAAAAGCATAGGGCAACCCCCTCGGGTCCCCTCCCACTGTTGGAGCTTTACTGTTCTCTGAATAAATCCTGCTTTCTCAAAAAAAAAAAAAAAAGAATTTAAAAGTATCTGTTTGCATCTTCAGCCCAGCCTGCCTTCTCCAGTTCACTTAAATCCCACAGTCCCAGTGGATCTAGAACAGGTACTTCCCACAGGTGTGCCCCCAACCTGGCCCCTGTGTCAGTCATTGGAATGGGGTATGTCTGCTCCTCCTCTGTTTCCCAGGGTTCAGCAGGGCGATGGAGGTGTCAGCATGCATCCTGGAGTGAGCTTAAGCAAGACTTTTATGCAGTGGGCAGTCTTGATAGGTTATGTCAAGAACAGAATGTGAATCTCCTGATTTGTCAAGGAGATAATAGCACTTACCTAGGTCTGTGTGAAATTCAGGATGACCCAAGTAAAGGGCCCCTTTCCAAGGCTGCAGTGATGAGGAACAGTCAGTAACTGTCTCGGTTCTCATCCCTCATCCTCACCCCAAGCAACTGTCAACATGCTTCCAATTGAAGATTGTGTGTTCTAGTCTCACTTCTCAGATCCCATAGTATTCCCTACCTCTGAGTAAAACTACTTAGTTAGGCAAGTGGCTATAAGCCTGTGCTCTCATCATAAAGAAATGTGATCAGAGTAAAGAAAAACACAAAAGCCAACATTTCAGCCCTGAGCAGTTCTTACTTCCAGCTCAGAGGTAAGAAGCCTTCTGACATATTATTGCTTACGCTGTAGGAAGCAGTGGTGTGGCTGCTGACATTTCCAAGGGCCAGTAAACATTTCTCTAAGCTGCCTGGCCATGTAGAAACATTTTTTATTATTTGACAGAATATATTTGACATCCCTCCGGGTTTGAGAGAGAACTCAGTGCTGCCTGTGTAGGTTCCATAAGCTCCATCTCAGTGTTGCACATAGTAGGAACGAGCTATCGCCAATTTCCCAGAAATATAACTAGACCAGGGGCGTTTGAGATTCTTACTGCAGGATGCCTGCCAGGTGAATTGATTAAGTTTGGATTTATGGGTTGCACCCAGTTTCCCAGTATTGTCAGGGAGCTTTCTTTCTAAATTGGCCTCACCTCTTTTGGGGAGAATAAACCAGCATCGTCATGACGTAGCATGAGTGCCGTAGAGACCGCATTGACCATAAAGCTGGGGAAGGGAGCATTAGAAGTGAGACACGGGGTGCCTGTCACCTTGCAGGGACTGGCATCTGTCATCCTGAGAGGCAGGGTGTGAACTGCACCTCCATCGCTCTATCACTCACAGCCTGGTCCCCTGTAACTCACTGGGTCACTGGGCACATCACAGAACAGGAGGACCAATTCCCAACTGCCTCCCCCTCTTCCTACATCAATATCACACATTCTTTCCATGTCTGGCCTCTCTTTTTCTCACCTTAGTTCTATTTTTCTCAGCTCCATGGTTTGCAATCTCGTAACTCAAATTCTCAAGCAGGCACCACATTCAAATGGACTGGTCGCACATTTGAATCATTCTCTGATAATCCTGTTTTGAATAGCTACTCTTAGAATCGTGCCACTCAATAGAGACAGAATGTGAGCCACATATGTCATATTCCAGGACCCACATCTTAAAAAGTTAAGAAGGAACGGGTAAAATTGATTTTAGTAGATATTTTCATCCAAATATGTCTAAAATGCTATAATTCCAGCACGTAATACATGTTTTAAAAAATAGTGATAATCTTTGGTTTTTAACTGTGTCTGAATCCAGCCTGTATTTCGTGCTCACGGCAGATCTCAGTTAGGACTGGCCACATTTCAGGTGCTCAGGAGCCACTTTGGTGAGTGACCACCAAATTGGACAGGCAGCCCTGGGAGCCACAGTGCCCGGGAGGGGAAAGAAACCACTATGGATAAGGATAAGTGAGATGAGGACCCACTCCCCAGTAGCTGCACCTTGTTGGGTGACAGATGTGGCAACAATGTGCCAGAATAGCTGAGAACATAAGTGTATTCATTTGAGTACCAGCTCTGAGACGGATTTGCTGTACAACTTTGGACTAATCATTTCACCTCACTAGGCATCCTGTAATCTTATATATTAAAGGAGGTCAGTAATATTACCTGTCTAACAAAATTTTTGTAAAGACCAAATAAGATGGTGTTTTCACATGCTCAGTCATCCAGGAATGCCTGTTCTTGAATTGGAAGCTGCCCTCAACTCTGTACCCATCTCTACTACTGGAGGACTCTGCCTTGCCTTCTCCATCTTTCTCAGGGCCTTAGTGTATTCCTAGAAAATTGAGCTCACACCAGCTCCTCATGGGGGGGGGGGGGAAACACTGAACAGGAAACAGTACCAGATCTCAAGGAGACACAAGATCCTCAGCGGAAACCGGCAGTCCACACCTCTACTATCCACCAGTTCATAGAAATGCCTGTTCCTACAAGCATATTTTACAACCAAACAGTTAACATGAGGATTCCTTCCCACAAGGACTTCCTCGGGGCAAAGGTTAATTCTTACTCTTTCTTTAAGGCCTCTTCCCCTGCCCCCAGGTCTTGGGAATCCAAATCACTACAGGTTGGCCGTGCTCTGCAGACTGTTTTGGGAGCCCCCTCTCTCCGGGCCTGGGCACACCACTGGCGAACAGCCTGCTGTCATGTCATCCCTCCTCCAAGGGAGGGGGAAATTGAGAGGAAAGAGAGACTCCAGGGCATCTGAGGACCAGGGCTGGGAGCCAGCTGAAGATGGGGCAGCTGGATCTGCAGGGGGTGAGGAGTGGTAGTAGGTGAGGACCAGGAGTGCTGGCTAGGAGAGAAATGGGCAGATGGAGCCTCAGGAGCGGCTCGTGTCACGACTTTTTCTGTCCCTTCTGCCGCTCCATCTATTAAGCTCGCCATGCTGAGTGAGCGCTGAAGACACTTTGCCCTTTTGTCATGACTTCCCATCCCTAGCTGCCTTTTATAGCTCACACATTTCATGATATTTTTCAAAATATATCCATGGACAACCTGTAGGAGAAGCCACTGGTACTTCCAAGAGAAAATCCATAGGCCCCACCAGTAGTGGACCACAGCAGCACTGATGGGATTGAAGAAGGATGCCCAAAGACAGGCCAGGACAGTAGCTTGCAGTACTCTGACCAGCAGCTCCGAATCCCCTGGGAGCCTGTGGAAAGCACAGTCCTCAGGCTCCAGCTCAAGACCAGTTGGAGTGGAAAGCTCCAAGGGAGCCCCAGCAAGCTCTGAACTGGCCCTCCAGGTGTTGCTGATGCAGGCGAGAGTTTGAGCACGGCTTTCAATGGCCAAGGAGGCGGATACTCCCAGAGGTGATTCTTTTTTTTTTTTTAATTTTTAACTTTAAAATTGTGAAGTACAATTCAGGGTTAGGTATACAAATATTCATTGTGCTGGTACCCTTGTTGATGAGGTGTGCCCCCCCTTCCCCAGGCAGATTCCCACTGCTGCCATTCCCACCTCCCCGCCCTCCCACACCCCTGCAGTTTCCCACTACTGTCAATCATTTTCTTGTAGTATTACAATAGTTGTTCAAGTTCCACTTATGAATGAGAATATGTGATAATCAGTTCTTTGTTTCTGTGAAAGATCACTCAGTATTATAGACTCTAATCCCATCCAGGTTGCTGCGAAGTTCATGATTTTGCTCTACTTTATGGTAGTGTAATATTCCATCGTGTATAGGTACCATATTTTTTTATCCAGTCCTCTTCTGATGGACAGCACAGTTGGTTCCATGTTCTTGCTATTGTGAACAATGCTGCAGTAAACATATGTGTGCAGGTATCTTTTTTATAGAGTGATTTGAGTTCTTCTTGGTATAGTCCCAGTGGGGGGATTGTGGGTCATATCGATTTTTAGAATTCCAAAGGTGATTCCAAAAGCAGGAGGTAACGTGACATGCTTCCAGAATGAGGAGGGATCCCCTGATCTGAGAAGTTCCCTTTATTCTCTTCACAGTAGTTTTCTCTTCTGACTCTTCCAGATACTTTGACTCTAACCCTCATCCTCATCAGAGATTTTATATCACCCAGTTGCTGGACCTGAATCCCCAAGAGGAGGGTGCAGGCAATCCACATTCAAGCAAGGTGTCTTGCAAGGAATCAAGCAAGATGATTCTGCTTTCAAGTCAACAAAAACATGACAGTCCCACACTCCATGGTGCCTTGTCCTGGGCTATGACAGGCACGGGAATCCTGATGCGTGCGCATGGAGCTGGCAGGCTCCCCATGCCTGGACCCTCCCTACCTAAGCTCCAGCAGCCTCGTCCCTTTGAAGGTGTCACTACTGACAATAAAAGAGCCACACAGAGGTTCTATGTGAAGCAGACAAGGGAATGTTAGTGTCAAAAGTGCTGTTCTTTTTTTCTCTTTCTTTCAAAAAGGTTCTTGTCTATTTATTCTGACATCTCCTTAGATTTCATGATGTTCTTGCTCCACATGGCCTTTTCATTGATCTAATCAGTGGTTCCAACAACACACACCACAGTCTCCTGGGGAGTCTGTAAAAAATGCAGATGGCCGGAGAAGACTGGCCATAGCCCTAGAATTTCTGCCTCAGTTTCTGATTCTGATGAGCCCCAGAACTGGCATGTCTACCAGCTTCCCAGGTGATGCTGATACTGCTGTTCCAGGGACCATACTTTAAGAGCTAGCAGTAGTTCTCAACTGCTTACTGGAATTATCTGTTGAGTTAACAACAACAAAAGCACCTGTAGTCCCAGCTGCTCATTAAGCTGAAGCAGTAGGATCACTTGAATCCAGGCGTTTGAGACTGCAGTAAGCTATGATTACACCTGTGATTCTTCACTCTACTCCGGCAACATAGTGAGACCCCACCTCTTTAAAAAAAGCAAACAAGCCGGGCTCGGTGGCTCAGCCTGTAATCCCACGCCTCGGGAGGCTGAGGTGAGTGGATTGCCTGAGCCCACAGGCTCAAGACCCGCCTGGGCAACTTGGCGAGACCTCATCTCTACAATAAAAAATAAATTAAAAAAATCAGTCGGGTGTGGTAGCGCATGCCTGTAATTCCAGCTACTCGGAAGGCTGAGGTGGAAGGATTACCGGAGCCCAGCAGGTCGAGTCTGCAGTGGCCGGGAGCAGCCACTGCACTCCAGTCTGGGTGACAGAGTAAGACTCCAACTCAAAAAAAAAAAAAAAACAAGGGAAAAAAAAAGCAAACAACAACAACAAAAAATAAAAACATGTCTCATTTACCCCAGATCAATTAAATTAGAATCCCTGGGGCTGGAACTAGACTATGCAGTTGTACTTATTAAAGCAACTCAGGAGATTCTAACAGCCAGCCAGTGCTGAGTCTATTCGAAAGCCCATCAACACCAAAAACTTGGCTCTAGGTCCACTAATGTCGTGAAGAGTCCCCCATCCCCACAAGCTGCAGGTTTCATCGTTGGTCCTGATGCAGTAAGCAAGAGCACCCTGGGAAAGCTGAGAGCTGAGGGAGGATGCTAGGTGATCAAGGTCCCTGTCCCCTCCTCTTCTCCACACAGCCAGAAGAGCTGTCCTCTCCTCGCCCTTCTCATCACTTGCCCCCAACCCAGGAGACCCTCTGCCCACCTCCACTTCCTTCCCTTCCACTGAGGGAAGTGGGCAGTAGAAGACCCACAGGGGTCTCTCAGACAACACAAGGGGAGTGGGGGAGGAAGCTGGGAAGCCCTGGCAACAAACAGAACAAAGTGGGTTGAACAAGGGTAGTGGACGGCCTCAAAGGAGCAGGTTGAAAGGTCTGCACCATTTCTCCCGCTCTGCTCTGATTACTGGTTAGGGAAACAAGATCGCTGCCTATGGGCCATGCCTATAAATTGGACTGAGATATGTCAGAGACAGCTTGTACTTGAAACTTTTTACACTTATATCTTCTTCCATCTCTTCTTTTTATAGCTCAAGTCCAATTACTTTTTATTAGGTTTTCAAGGAAATTTATATTTGTGAGTAGATATTGGTGTGCATTTTTTCTGCATCTCTTTGAGGCCTGAAATTCAATAGGATGTAGAAATAGAAGTATGATTAAAATAATAACCTCACCTTTTATTGTTGATCCCAGTACATTTTTGGTGAGAAATTTCTAAAGTAAATAAATGTCATGAAATATTGTCGGAATTTGGGGAATATGTGAAAAACAGAACAATGTTCTTTCTGTATGTATACTATGAGAATCATAATGAATATGTAACCATGAATATTATGAAGTCATAGGTTTTCAAGCAAGGCCAACAGCATTTACATGACCTCAGACCTTATTCTGAGAAATGCAAATTCTGGCCGGGCTCAGTGGCTCAGCCTGTCATCCCAGCACTTTGGGAAGCCGAGGCGAGTGGATTGCCTGAGCCCACGGGTTTGAGACCATCCCGGGCAGCTGGACGAGACCTCGACTCTACAATAAATCAAAAACTAACCAGGTGTGGTAACGCACACCTGTATTTCTGGCTACTTGGAAGACTGAAGCGGAAGGATCGCCGGAGCCCAGCAGGTTAACACTGGGGTGGGCGTGAGCATGCCCCTGCACTCCAGCCTGAGTGCTGGAATAAGACTCTAACTAAAAAAAAAAAAGAAAAAGAAATGCAAATTCTTAGGCCCCACCCCAGTCCTCCAAATCAGAAACTTTGGGGTGAAGTTAAATTGGGAGCCAATACCTGACATGACATGCAGGCACAGCAGAGTGCTCAGCAGACCTTCAGACTCTGACCCCTGACCCTCCTCTTCAGCCCTCAGCTCTGCATCTCAGTCTCGTGCTCCCCCCAACTCTCAACATTCCAGAAATCTCTAACGTGCTGGCTTAGTTTCCTCCAGAGCTCTCCCCATGTGCCATCCCACTGGGGAGTTTTATTTCTGTCCCCCGCTGCCGCAGAAGTGCTACACCATCTATTCCCTGTTCTTCCTTCCCTTCTTAACTTTCCACAGTCTTCTCAGATTTGACCTCAGAGAGGACCACTAAAAGCACCCGCCGAGTTTTCCTTCCCTGACCAGTCTAATTCACTTGTCCTAGTTGTGCTGGGTTCAATTTTTGCAAAATGCTGCACTTGGATGTTAAGAACATGTGGAAAGCCTTCACAGGCCAATAAATTATTCTTAAAGTAATGAAAACTGAAATAAGAATAGCTTGGATAAAAGAAAGTTTTGACTTTTCTTCTACCGTCTGCCCCAGCCTTTCTGCTGCTCTCAGTTTCCTCACGTGCTAAGGCAGGAGGCTGAAAAGGACCCTGTTCAAGTTTTGGTCCTTGGAGCTCTTGCTATTCCAAGAGCTCCTTCGGCTTCTGCAAAGACATTTGGGGAGGAAACTTGCAAAGAAAAATGCAATTTGCAAACCTCTGTGATCTTTTAAGTCTTTTCTAGTATGAAATGCACATGATTTTATGGAGTTTCAGGGTGGGGCAGACTTGACAATCATGTGACAGGTGGGCTGAACCAGACAAACCAGCATGAGGCCACCATTTAGGCCAGACTAAGCTGAGGCTCAGGCAGCTGGAGAGACTAGAAATACGCAAGGGATGGAATCCTCACCGAGTCAATCGAAGTTGGAGTGTGTTGGGGACAGAAGCAGGGCTGCAGCCCCAGGCATGTGCTAGGGGAGGGCTTGGCAGGTCCCACAGGAGCTTACCACTGAAAGTCAACCAGTCACATGCCTCTCCCTGAGCTGAGGCACAGTGCGGCTTTTACTGTGTGTTACTGTGTTTGTCTGTATGTGCTGGCTGCTTCTTTCGTTTCCGCCATCCTTTGTTTCTTTGGGGTAGACACAGAACCATGCTGGAGACATGGATTCATTACACAGCTCCATGTCTATGTTTCTCACAGCAAGCATTTATTTGATGGAGATAATCAAAGTTTACTTAGTAGGTATAAGCAGAGATGTGGGAAAACATGCATTTCACTAATACCTTGGTGAATGTGTTCACCACTTAATGTTCTTTGTTTTCCAGCAAACAAAAACCCAGATCATTTTAGCTATAAAAGAAATTTGAATACCGATACCTCTAAAGAAAATGCAGAACAACAGACAAGAACAAGGACTGGAGCAATGGGCTTCTGGGTTCAAGGTTCCAGGAGTGAATGACTGAAGGGGCAGACACCATGGCAAACCCTCAGATTTTGACCAGTTCACATGGGAGTCTCTCTCCCTGGGAAAGGAAATACAACTGACCTTACTGGAACATGTGTCCATCCCTCCTGAGATCGGTGGCTCCAGGAGAAGAGAGGGATGGGATGGCTCCTCAAAAGAAGAAAAAAAGTTGTGATGGAACCATTTGCCAGAAGAAGGGAGAAGGACAATGGGGATCAAGAGCCACAGCTGTGCACAGGAGTGCTCCCCTTAGGGGAAGGTGTCCCTTGGGGTCACGCTGGGGGCCAGGAATGCTCATCTTTGGGGAAGAATGCATAGAAGTCGCAGTGATAAATTCAGGTGATCCTCAGGGGTCATGCTGGGATCCAGGAGTGACAGGACAACAGAGAGATTTGGTTATTGTCGAAGTCGATGGCAAAGATGAGATAGCTGGCAGAATTAGAGCCTCAAGGGAGAAAAGAGAGAAGCATGAAGGGGCCGTGATTATGTTTTCCTCGGTGCTCTGTGCTACGCTACTTCACATGCTCTGCCTCCCGAAAGGTGTCTAGTGGGGTGATGATCAGCAGCAAGGGTGCTGAGAGACAGCCTTGTTTTCAGAGAGATGAAATCCAGGAGGAGCAGAGCTGTGTTGAGGCCGGTTGCAGCGAGAGCAGAGGCTGCCTGAGGGGGCCCCCCAGGTAGCATGCATAAACTCACTGCATAAACCAGGGATGGGGCGGGTGGGAGGCCTGTCTTCAGATACTGCTCACTAAAGGAAACACTTCACATCCACCCCAACCTCCCAAGCACACACACCTTTAACTTTTCTGGGTTTTGACCTGAATTTTGTTTTTAACTCTCCTGGGTCCTGACATTTTAAGTTCTGAAATGTATTTAAAGATCGAACCTAATAGGTATTTAACTATTTTCTCTCTCTCTCTCTCTCTTTTTAAGCACTGTGAAATAAGTGTCTTTATTGGGAATGTCCAGAAGGTTCATTTCCACCCTTTTCTTCTTAAAATACTTTTATTTGGATCTCTCTCTGGAAATGATAGGGAGCAGTTTCTAGGAAACCATGAATGTAGATGACAGGGAAAGAAAACAATGATTTTGTTCTCTAAGTCTGCAGGACAAAGGAGTACACAACAGCCCGCCTGCTCTCAGGGCAGGCACTGTGTGGCGGGAGACCTTGCTAACGAACACAGCAGTGTTACTAGCACATCTGCATTGTTAACTATACATGAATGAGAGCAGGCTGCAGTACCCAGCCTTACACAGGCACCAAAAGAGGACACTTTTCTCCAGGGTGGAGATTGTCTCTTCTCATCATAGTTCAAACACAGTGAAGGGCAGAGAGGGAGCCTGTCTCCATGGCCAATACCAGCTCTGTTGTACTAGAGATTAAGATGGCTACATGCTCCATCACCATGAGGGCAAATTTATAGCATTATCTCTCCCGGGAGCAGCTGAGCACACACTTAGCAATACATCCTGTCTCTCAATATCCATCTCCCTCCCCAGGCCTGAAAGTTCTGTTTCTGAAACAGAGTGACTACATGACCCTGAAACCCATGGAACCAAGAACATAGCCCTAAAGATGGGAACTGACGAGGCTGTGAAACTGTGAGAACACTAGAAGAGGAGGTCACAGCAGTGACTGGCTGGGAGAAGTTACGTTTAGTGAGCACCTGCTAGGATCCATGGTCAGCTACAGCTGCCCATGTGTTTCTCATTGCCTCTTTGCCGTGGCCCTGAGTGAGACACTCGTCAGCCCTCCTCGACAGATACAGAAACAGGTTGTGTGGCTCACCCTACAGGAAGCATCAGGATTTAAAGGAGGGGATGTAGCTCAGGCAGGACCCAAGAGGGTTGAGCGTTGTCTCTGCTATTTAATGGGTGTGGAACTTAATAGATTCATTTTCATACTTGTTAACTCTGAGCTCAGGATTTGAATTCAGCCCACCAACTTCAGGAAGTTTGAGCTGTCCTCACACACCCAGACTAAGGCACCTCAGAGAGCAAGCTCCAAGTACATCCAGCAGAGAAGAGTGGTATGTCTGGGGCCACAGCTACCAGCCCCTGTGGGCCAAGCATCGTCCCTGCCTTGCTGATGCTTACAGCTCTGTGTTCATGACTGACACAGCTTTGGGTAACACTGCTCCTGAGTGAGAGGTAGCGCTAGACTTACTATTGCCATAGACACTGTGGTAGCTACCCCAGATCAGGACAGAAAATTGCTAATTCCTATGCCTGGTGAAAATTGCTGCACTGCACACAGCTATACATTCTCTGGACACATTTGTCTATTAGTTATTATAATTGCAAGGTTTTCTCCCAAAATATTTTGAACAAAGTACTGCTGGACTAACAAAAATGAGCAATTTTTAAAAATAAATTTTAGTTGTAAACCAAGGTCCCCATCCAGACCATGGCCTTCACTAAGCATAACGTGAGTCCTCACTCATGCCAAAGCCTCATGTCCATCTTGTTACAATTGGATCACACAATAGTTTTCTCCTCTGGTTTCTGGTCTCTTCTCTCCTCTTTCAGTAGGTCTGTTCTATCTTCAGAGTGTCCGAAGCAAGGGGAATGTTCTCCTAGGAGACACTAGCTCTCATTCTTTCCTCTGTGTTTGCCCTGTTCATCTGAGGTTATGCTAATTTAAATATCTGACAGCCACACATGCACACACACGTGCACTCATGCACACACATTCATGCACACACATATTCTCAGCGCTAACACTTCTGAGTGTGTGATGCTCTTTGATCTGGTCCATATGTGCACAGGTCAAACTTTTATGGCACTGAATGTAAGCATTTAATATGTTTATATTTCAATTTCCTTCTCTGAAAATAAAGATGGTAATGCATGTCCCAAGAGGTCAAGGGAGGTTTCTATGAGATGAAGTGAGTAAACTAACACAGTGCTGCTTTTACATTAGCCATTCAATTAGCTCTCTCTTTTGGGGGTAACATTTACTGGTTTTGACTTAGATTGTATAACTTAAAGAGTTCAGAGAACCAGGAAACAAACTCTCAAAGTCTCCCTCATTAAGACTCCTCATCAGACATCTCTCTGCTTGCTCACACTCATTATGCACACGCTGCACTAAAAAAAATAAAATAAAACTGCCAATCAAATAAAACAGAACAGGCCAAAAAGGGACATTTACTGTACAGCATGCTACCACAGGCAAAATTTAACTCAAAAACAAAAGCAGATGGACACATTAATTGGGAGAGCTGACGGTACACCTTTTGTTAAGTTCATTTCATAATGAGTAATTATCTGGATATAGACAGATTAAGATGAACACTGCATGGAGCCCAACATTTATTTAACAAACTACAACGGAGCCTCTTGGTGCTAGGTGTCATTATTCTGAAATTCACAATATAAATGCGAGTCAGATAATTTCCTCCAAAACTAGTTGGTCACATAAGAAGTAAGGAATATAAGAATAAAGACGAACATTCGTCCTGAAAGAGGTTTCAAGGAAAATGCCTCTCATGTGACAGGCAGGGCTTCCAATAACTTGCAGTGATTTGGTGATAAGCGAAAAGATTCTGATCTCCTGAAAGTAGTCCTCATCTGCTCGATGATGTACTCCATCACTTTATCAGAGCCATCCCAACCACCCCTGGGTTCTGATTTGCAGCATTGTCCTGGGAGGTTTTGCTAGTGAGTTTGGTGACAATCCATGGTGCCTCCCCTGCCATAGCCAAGCCCATGCAGGCCGGTTGCAAAGTCTCTCAGGCAAGAAGAAAAGCCCCACGCTTGCAGCAAGTGACTCACCTCCAGGAAGTCAGGCAGGAAGGTTACTCATAGACAGAGCTGGGTGAGTTCTCATAGACAGAGCTGTCTTGGTAGGTGACAGAGTGAGAAGCGGCAGCTGAAGGCGAAGGCCTCTCAGCTCAGACTGAGGCAGACCCATTAGAGAGCAAGCTGAGTCTCCTGAAAACAAGACAGCACAAAAAGCAGCAACCCGACAAGAAGCCCAGGAAGTGAGCAGAATCAGAGGGCTACCTACCTATCTCATAGTCTGATTTTGCTACAAAGCTACTGAAAGCCTTTATATTTAATAACTCAAATTCACTATAAGCAACTCCCTGTCCTGCAGATTCATCCTAAGTGCCATCAGGGCCAGTTCCACACATGTTTTGGTCTCTAAACCAAGGTGTCAGCACAGAACCTGGCTCATAGTAGGACCTGAACCCAGAAATAAGGAGCATGCAGTGCAGAAGGTAAGCACTATATCGTTCTTTTGTGCTTTGAGAAAATAGTACAAAACACAATAGAAAAATGGAACTTTAATCTGACTTCTGCTAGGCCTACCAACTGTCTCCTTATGGCCACATCTTATGTGCAGCCATAGATGTGTCCTCAGCAATCTGTCATGGGTTTTTCTTAGGATTCAGGCCTAGCTAATCGGTCTATAACCTTCCTACTTCTTCTTTGTCATGGAGACCCATGGGAATTTCGTGGGACCTTTGACTAATGCTATGAAATCGTGTTTCTTTGAAAGTAGATTAGATTAGAATCTGTAACTAATTTTATTCCTTTTCAAGTAAGTGGCATCAAGACCTGTGTGGCTCCTGGTCATGAAATAGAACTAAGAAAATAGAAAGTGTAGTTTAAGAGGGATCTCTCACCAAAGTCTTACTGAAGATTTGTAACTGTGTGTTTGCTGTTTCTTCTAGAATTCTCGGGGCCAATGCAGAGAGAGTTCTAAGGAGGGACACCCATGAGCCCACCCTCTGCTAGAGGAGAGCTGAGTGGAGACTGTCAGAGCAGCTCTGCTCACCCTGCGACACAGTTTTCTGGTTCTGCCCATGGAGTTTGAATGGGCTGAGTGCCCAGCCCTTGGCATCTAGCCCTTCAGCAGATGTGTAGGACAGGGTCTGGCTGGGCCAAAGAAGCCCTCCCCAAGCACAAGGCTGAGAACTGTCTGTGCAGTCCCTGGGGGAGAATCCTTGGCATCATCTCAGAGAACAGAGGAGTAGCAAGAGCCGTGTGATTGAGCTCTACCTCTTGGCTTCCTGAAATTTCTGGATCCTTCAAAACAGAAACTCTTGATCCAAACACAGAAAGTACTGCATGAACTCATTAATATGCAGAATCTTTTTTTTTTAAGGCCAATACATGGAATCAGAGAGTAAGCCCATGGTGACTAGCGGCAGGGAGAAGGAGGAAATGGAAAGAAGTAGGTCAGAGCTTACAAGCTTGCAGTCGGGGAGGACAAGAAGTCTAGAAATCAAATGCCCGGCATGAGAACTACATACAGCTCATGCTGTATACTGGAAATTTGCTAAGAGAATAGATTTTAGGTGCTCTTACCACAGATGTGCACTAAGTAACTATGGAAAGTGATGGTTATGTTAATTTGCTTGACTATAGTAATTTCACTGTGGATATGTATATCACAAGCTGTATATGTATATCACAAGCTGTACACTTCAAATGTGTACAATTGAAATATGCTTAAGTTGCATCACACAAACATACTCACTACTATACATTTGGAGTAAATGCCCCTCTGCAATAAAACTCTTAGTCCATGATGAACTTCACGACAACTTGGATGGATTTAGAGGCTATAATACTGAATGATCTGTCACAGAAATGAAGAACCGAGTATCACATGTTCTCACTCATAAGCGGAACTTGAATAACTATTGTAATACTATAAGAAAGGGATTGACAGTAGTGGGAAACTGCCAGGGGAGTGGGGGCACACCTCATCAATAAGGGTACCTGTATAATGACCATTTGTATACCTAACCCTGAATTGTACCCCGCATCTTTTAAAAATAAAAAAAAATTTAAAAAAGAAAAAACAAAAAAACGGTTTACTGTCACACTTAACAAAAATAAATATATACACATACATGTATATGCATACAGTTGGCCCTGCATATCCATGGGTTCCAAATTTCTCGATTCGGCCAATCAGGAATCAAAAATATTTGGGGAAAAAATGCATCTGTACTAAACATGAATAATTTTGGGGTGCATCATTCTCTAAACAATGTATGTTTAGGAATAAGAGATTTGAGCATCTGTCTGTGGTATCCTCAAGGGTCCTGGAACAAATCCTCCATAAATACTGAAGAATGACTGTGTATGTATGTACACAGTTCTCTATGTATGTTTCTCCTCTTTAGCCCAACTAGTTATCACCATTTACATCCCTACCCTTGAAGTCCAAGCCACCATCATCTCTCCCCTGCACTGTTAAAATAACATTACAAATATCTCTGGAAGTCAGTTATCCACAAGACAGCCAGGGATAACTCTAAGAAACAGAATTCAGAATCGTGTTGCTCATCTGCTCAAACCTACTTGGGCTTCCATCTGACTAAGGGTAAAAGTCAAAGTTGCTTCCCCGGCCTCAAAGGTTCTGTAGAGACAGACAGCTTTGTCTGTCTCTGCCAGCATGCCCCCCACTTCCTCTGATTCCGCCAGAAGTGGGACAAGCCAACATCAGTCCTGCTGGAGGCCTGGGATACTCCTTCCCCAGGTGCTCACGTGGTTGCTCCCTCTTTTCAGGTCTCAGTCCAGACATTTTCAGAGAGGCTTTTCTAGCCACCCCAGAAAGACCACACCTTCATGCTGTGACCCTTTCCACCGACACTGATTGTTCTCCATCTTGGCTCTCTCCACCTCCTGGCATCCGTCCTCACTGAAAAAAAGCAACCATTTCATTATTCGCTGTTTGCCCCCTGGTGCCTGCAGTCATGCCTGGCATATTGTCAGTGTCCAATAAAGGCTGGTAGAAGGCAGCGAAGAAGACACAGAAGGTCGCCGGAGGTCGTTTGCAATGGCTTGGCCAGGCTGCCATGAGTTTGTCTTTCATGTGTCTGAGTCATTCCACTCTACTCAGTTTGGGGCACTCCATAGCATCCCTCCTGGGATTTCTTTTTTTAAGAAAATCATTTTCCTATTATGCATTTACAGCTAAAGGCTCCAGATAGACACACAATTCCTTAGTGTTCTCCCCTTCAAGGAAAATTCCCTGTGACATCTGAGGTCCCTGCAAACATGTGCTTTCTTGCCACCTGAACTTTGTGCCCCTCTCGTCTGGTCACAATTCAGCCCCTTCCACCACCCCTTCCACCAACTGGTCACAATTCAACCCCTTCCACAATTCAGCCCCTTCCGTCACCTTGAAAGCTCCTAACTGCCTTGGGTTTCAGCTTGCTCATCAGTCCTGTGGAAATTTTAACAGCCTCCCTCCCATTGCTATTGTCTCAGGTTTATGAATACTTCTATGAAAATAACAAGAATAGAGAGACCTTCATAAGAACAGAATATTTTAAAGTCAGCTATGCGTGGCTTTCTTTAAGAAAGGAGGAAAAGAAGCAGTCACAGCATTCTAGGAGCTGTTGAATGGAGCTGGGAGACTGTGATTTCCACCCTGCAGTTCTGTTGATGTGAGGGATCTACAGGCCTCCCTGTTGTCAGGCATCTAAATTTTCACCATTTAAATGGTTCTACATTTGAAAGGAGGTATATAACGTTTAGGAGTGTTCTTGAAGAAAGCTAAGGTCTCTCATCATATTTTCTTTGGGGCCCTGCTGCCTAAAGGCAGACAAGGACAGAGACTCTCAGTCTCTAGGTGACCCCAGGAAAATGCTGACATAACTCCAACTCTCTAGAGCTTCATTCATTGAAATAATTGATGAATTCTTATCATTTGACCTTGTATAGCAATTTCTAAACGGTCTTACCATACCCACAGAGGGCTTGTGATGATGTCGAGACAACACATGCATCATGACCTTCTCTCTCTCACAGAAATTACACTTGTCAAACAACATGCCTTCGAGGCTATGCCTGCTATAGGGGACTTTCTTCTGGAATAAATACATCTACAAATGGCGTATGTCTTTCCTGCCAATTTGATCCCATGTATTGAGTGATATGAATGCCCAACACTAAAAATGAATATGAAGGAGGGACCATGGCTAGTGGAAGAGATTCCAATGAAAAGGTAGTTCTGGCACCTGTTGCCCCTGCCCCAATTCCACCTGGTCACTAACTTTTAAAAAATTACTCTCTAGGCTGAAGTTTTTTTAATGTGGCACATGTACACAATGGAATATTATGCAGTCATAAAGAACAACAAAATTACAAACTTCACAGTAACTTGGATGGACTTAGAGTCTATAATATTGAGTGATCGATCACAGAAACAAGGAACTGAGTATCACATGTTCTCACTCCTAAGCGGACCTTGAACAATTATTATAATTCTGTAAGAAAGGGATTGGCAGTAGTGGGAAACTGCCAGGGAAGGGAGGCACACACCTCATCAACAGCGATACCTGCATGATGCACATTTGTATACCTAACCCTGAATTGTACCCCATATCTTTAAAAAGATTTTTTTTTAAATAAATTGTAAAAGGAAAAGAAATTACTCTCTGAACTTATTTATTATTTATTAAGAGTGGATTTGGCTAGAGATCGTATGACAGTAGTCCTCTCGACCAAGAGTTGGTTCCTTGGTCTACTTAGAAATCCCAGGGGTTAACATGAATCTCAAGGCATTCCCTGGAAAAGTGAAACATCCACCACCTGGAATGTGTCTCAGCTATGGAACACTGCACCCCACTCACAACCAGAAGGCTGGTTTCCCTTGGTCCTGGTCTCCCAAAACTGCTGCTTAGTAAGTGGGGACAACAGTGGGAAAAGTTAATTGCCGCCGGCCCTACTGCTTTTAACTTGCTTAGGGGGAACAGAGTTGGTGATTTAGAAATCACATTCTTTTCTGGTCAGATTATGGGATCTTTAACACCAAACTCGTCTCCCTGGACAGTGAACAGGGCCTATGAAAGAGAAGCAATGGTATCCTGCACGATAAGTCTATACGCAAGTTAAACATGTTCTACCTCTCCTCAGAGCCAAAAATAGTGTTATATAATAATAACAAGAACTTTGAAAGGTATCCTCTACATTAATTTCCAAAGAAAAGGAAACTATCCTCTGTATTTGGCTCTCAATTCTTGGGAGAAATCGATCGTGCTGCTTCCCAGGAGGAAGCCAAGAGTTAGCAGAGCATCAAGTCAACTAATTTCGAAAGAAAACAACATCCATTAAAGGTTGTCCAGGTAAAGAAATGATTCTTCTTCCTGAGGCTCTCACCGTTTCCCCTGGTGCCCTTTAACATGGGATGCAGTTGGCTTGTGGAATGTCGCTGCTGGCCGGAGTTGGGTTTGGCAGGCAAAAGCAACTCAGTCAAATTAAACAGATTCATTTAACAATTCAGTGAACTGAATAGCACTAACAGCCAACAGGGGGCTTAGGGGGAAGCGGCTGGAGGAATCTGGCAAAGCCAACTGTTTCCAGCACAGGTCTGCTGATGGTCTGTCTACCTATCTGCACCAAACACATGGCCCTTTCTTGGAATACCATGACATGCCCTCAGACACTCTCCTCTCACCCTGGACCCTGCCAGAAGACATCCAGTGGTAGGTCACAACAGACAAGAGGCATCTAGAATATTTAAGTCCTGCTTTATTTTCAGGATTAGCATCATGGAATACTGTTTTGACATATCTGTAGCAGGTCAGTGGACTTCTCTCAAAGAAAGAGATCTTTTAGCCTTGCAAAAGAACATGCAGATTCTGAGAGTTTTAAAAAGCAAAGAGGTATAAAATTCTTGTCTTTGAATCACCTCCTAGCATCCCAACCAAGAGTTTAAACACCACCACACCAGGTTATGCTGTTTCTTCTCGATGTAGCTCTTTCAATCTGCTGTAAAACTACGTGAAGAAAACATAGGGGGAAAGCTTCATGACTGATCAGTGGTGTTCATGGACAAGACTGCAGAAGCACAGGCAACAAAAGCAAAAATAGACAATGGAATCACAACAAGCTAAAAAGCTTCTGCACAAGTGAAAAAACAGCCAACAGAACAAAGAGACAACTTAAAGAATGGAATAAAATATTTGCAAGCTATGCATCCAACAAGGAGTTAATATACAAGACGTATAAGAGACTCAAGCTACTCAATAGCAAAAAATAATAATAATCTGATTTTGAAATGAGCAAAAGACCTGAATAGATATTCCTCAGAAAAAGACTTACAGATGGCCAACAGATATACTTAAAAATGCTCAATCACTAATCATCAGGAAACTGCATATTAAAGCCACAGTGATATACCATTTCATGCCTGTTAGAACCACTACTATCCAAAAGACAAGAAATAACAATGTTGGTGAGAATGTGGACAAAAGGGAACCCTTATATATGTTTGGTGAGAATGTAAGTTGGTATGATCATCATGAGAAACAGTATGAGGATTCCACAAAAACTGAAAAAGATGGATCATGTGATATAGCAATCCCTCTTCTGGGTGTGTGTCCAAAAAATTGAAATCGGTATCTTGAAAATATATCTGCACTCCTGTGTTCGCTGCAGGATTATTTTCAAGAGCCAAAATGTAAAACGATTCTAAGAGTACATCAGCAGATGAAGGGATAAAGAAAATGTGATAGATACACACAATGGAATATATTCAACTAGGTAGTATATGGAAACTATCATTTTTGAGAGCATGGATAAACCCAGTGTGGTGCCTATTGAAAACTCGCAAAAAAAAAAAAAAACCCCTTTTAAGTCGAGCAGGTAGAAAGGAGCAGGTCTGTGTCAGTGTCCTCTGTAGACATGGGATCCAGAGGTGCCTGTCCTTATCATTCCCACGCAGCTGTGTGGTAAAATTCTCTTTTGAGGATCTTCTCACTTCATGGGAATCTTGCCCTCCCATCCCTACAGTCACTCCTTCTGCTGTTCTGGGACCTTTTTGGAATGTGTCTTCTTACAGTCTTGGCAACTGAGCTGAGGGGTCCATCTCCCTAGTGATGATCACAAACCTCAGTTTTGTAAAGCCCCACCTCCAATCCCACCCCCCCACATAATTCCTATCACTGTCATGCCGCTGAATAATGCTGGCAGAGGGCTGGGACTGAAGGGCAGGACCCGTGGGCCCTAACTGGACCCAGATGAGTCTGGGCACACACTGGCAAGAGGGCAGGTAGGCCTTCCTCAGAGCCCAAGGTCCTGAGTCCACGGGGGAGGGAGGCTTTTGCTTGGGGCAGAGACAGCTCGTGACTTTGGTTGGAAAGTAATGGCTCCTACTCCAGGGTATCCCCTGTGCAACCCATAGTACAGGTCTGGGGACGGAGGAAGAAGTGGAAAGGCCAGTTTATGTGATAAACTTTAGAAGACAGTATGCATCATAGATCGGAAGGGAGTCAGCAACTCTGATTTTGTGAGAACGCAGCAGCAGCATGGTCCAGAGCACTGGCCACGGGGCCATGAAAACCCAGGGCAGCGGTGCTGGCCACGCCCCTGTAGAGACAGCCATAGTCAAGTGCCTTGCATCCAAAAAGATTGGCTTGGCTTGGCTTGACTTAGGAGCACAGGTGAGACAGCACTGAACACCACAGGAAACTGGATGGGTACGGCACTTGAGTGAGGATGGGGAATAGATCGGCTATGACTACTGAGAATTCCATTGCCTCCATGGGTGGGCAAGCTAGAGAAATCCACCCTGTTTCCTGTTCTTCAGGATTAGGTCTGTGATGACAGTGTCCCTCACTTGTTTTCATTGTTGTTTGGTGGCTTATTCTACCCTTTGGAAGAAGAAAGAGGCACTAAACAGATATGAAACCACATGAGATTCCCTGCAGTTAGCCCAAGAACGAATCTGCAGACAGCCTAAGAGGTGACATTTCCCGCTTCCTCAGACCCTTGTCTTCAGTCTACTTTTGTGTGCTCTGTGCACCAGCACCATGAACTCTTCCTAATACACTCATTGCCCCTCGCCATAGATTGCCAAGCAAAGTTGGTTATCCTCCATTTTCAGAGCTACTCTCCTCCCTGGGACACAAGTCAGTTCATTGCAAAGCATGAGCGTCTCCTTCCATTGTTACACTCGCGTCCTGGATGCTATTTTCCCCAGCTCTCACTGGTCATTCTGTGTCTGGGTTCTGATGAGCATTGTTGCTTGAAATAACTCCTTTACTCTCCTTGGAGTCTGGGTTCCCATGATCTCAGTGCTATTGTTTGAATGTCCCTTCTAAAACTCATGTTGAAACTTGGGGCCCAGTGTGGCAGTGTTGGGAAAGGGGGTCTTGAACAGGTGATTGAGCCACAAGGGCTCTATCCTTGTGAATTGACAGATTAACAGATTGATATGTTATCATGGGAGTGAGTCTGGGGTTTTACAAAAAGAGTACAAAAGACCTGAGTAGCATGTTAGCAAGCTCCACCCCCTTATCATATGATACCCTGCACCTCAGGACTCTGCAGAAAGACCCCACCAACAAGAAGGCCCTCACTAGATGTACCCCCTCAACTTAAAACTTCTCAGCCTCTACAACTGTAAGAATTAAACTCCCCAGTTTCAGGTATTCTGTTACAGGCAACAGATAGGCCTAAAACATTCAGTTTTCAATAGCATGAACTTAAAGTCTGTCTAAGTCTCTGGCATGGAGACCCCAACAGCCTGACCTTTGAAAAGCTACCTAACTACTGTGATTCAGTTTCTTGTTTGTAGAACCAGTGGATCCTACTCAAAGATCTCCACCCAAAATTTGATGGATGCACGGTTCAGCAAAGAGAAATTTCTGACTTCCTTCCACACTCCTGCCACATAAACAACGCTGTCTCTCACTTCTTTCTGTCAGGTTCTAACTTCCAAACCCATCTTCAGGCACTAAGTCGAAGTTGATGTCTCAGTTACTCCCATCACAAAGGAAGAGGGCAAAGAAACGCTCTTGTGGGTGGTTCCCAACTAAGAAGCAGTTGTGCCTGAAAGACTGCCAACCACATGAAGGAGAATTCAAGACAACCACGAGCATCTTTTTCAGGACTCCCGGGTGTGACAAGGCATTCCACTTGCTCTAAGAACACATTTTCCCTGTGACATTCCATGATTCCCTTCATGCTGGCTTCTTCACAGAGCTCTTCCCAAGGCTTAATGATTCATTGTTCTATCTGTTAGGAAACAGCAAAGCTCTTGAAGCACCCACATCATGGAACAAACCTATGATGACTGGAAAACTTTACCAAAGAAATAACCTAGAAATTGAGGCAAAAGAAGATGGAAATAGCTAACTGGAAATATTTTCCTAATTTCCTTGACCAAGACATATTTTAATTTTATTCCACTCCTTCAGAGAGGAAGCCCCTCAAGGTTTCAAGCCAAGTGCTCTCTGACCTCTATCTCCTCTGGTTCTCTCTTCTTCCCCATGCTCCTATGGAATTGTGGTGTGTCCACTGCATTGAGGACACTCTGAAAGAGTTATTGAGGAAGGAGAAACAGGGCATGGAAAATATGCCCTTCAGTGTCTTGGACAGTCTGTGTGTTTCTGTCATCCTCAGGTTCAGTGAAAACCACCTCACACTGACACGCATGTTGGGGCCTCAGAAAAGCAACAAGTCACTGATGATGAATGAGCCGCAGATTCGTCTCACAGGCCCTTCTGGGTTACCCAAGGTCTCTGGACTATTCACACATTTGCCTGTTGAAAACCCGTGAGCTCTAGGGAAGGCCGAGATTTTCACACACCTTCCCACCTCGGGCTTCCAAAGGGAAATGTTTAGCATTCAGCGTCTGGTCTCAGCTCTCCTCTTTATTATCTTCATACACTTCCATGGGCTTTGCTTCTTGTCTCCTGGCTTGCTCTTTTGAGACAGAGCATAGACAGTATCACATTTTCCTTCTTTTGCAAACGATGCCTTCATGGTCGCATGTGTGCTGACCTCTTTTTTCTTTTCTTTTGTCTCGTTTTATTATATTCATTTAATTCAAGGCTTTTGTGAGACATGTTGACATCTCTCCCCCAAGTTTTTCTCTTAGCTTACCAGGTAACTGCCTTTTTAAGGCTTTGTAGAATGCTGAACGAGGTAAATGAATCACTCCACGCTGTTTATATGTTTGGGTACAATGAAGGGTCTTGTCAAAAAGCAAGCCTTCCCAAGCCTGGCATTTATGATCAATTTTTGTAGCTATTAAACAAGGTCATAAGCTTTTTGGAAAAGTCTACCTTCCTATACCTCTCTCTTTTTGTTTTGTCTTATACAATTGACCATTACTTAATGTTCTTTCCTAGCATCATGAACAATACACCAAGAATAATAGACTGGTCTCTGTTTTTTAATTTGTGAATGTTGATTATTTTGGCAAGAAAATGTGTGGCTTAGTTTTTCTATAGAAGAGATACTCGTCCTCATGTGTACCTTCATGTTACCCAGGCCTTATGCAGCTCACCAGGAAGTCAGACATCAGAGCTTTCATGCCCATGCCATGAAGGTCAATCAGCACTGCATGCTGGGAAAATCTCAGAGATTGGTGTAATGCAATTCTCACTGAAAAGGAGAATCGTGCAAATTCTGAGGAAAAAGACAAATAGGTTTTTCCATATTTCATCACCTTAACTTGTTACTGCAAGCTCGCTAGACTTGAATCTGGATCCACAAGCATGGCCATCACAAATGAAGTCATGTTTTAAGAATAATAATTAAGCAGCACACAAGCTGTAATGACGCTCAGTACATGAAGGTTTTCTAAGCTATGCTTTGGCTGTTTGCATCTGCTGTCCAACTATGACTCAGAAATGACTAAACAATCATGATGAATCAAAGAGCTGGCATACGGTGAGTTCGCTGAAACCATCATGCCCCAGATTTGGAAAAGGCAGACCCAAACTGTGTGGGTCTTAATTTTGTGCCTTAATTATGGAGATAAGTGGACAATCCTTGGTTTCACTTCAACTGGCCCAAGGAGGCTTGGCCGTCAAGATTGTTTTCACTCTCCTGGAGCTTATAAGCAAACTGAGAATAATCTGTCTTCCTTGGCTAAAGTTTTGTTCTGTTAGCAGGACCAAAAAATGAGGCTATATGCCAGACTCTGACAGTGACCCATAACTAGATGCCACTTGGCTTACCAGCACTGGCAAAGCATTTGCTTGGGTATCCAAGAACCTACCACAAAGGAAGCAATTTTAGGCTGGAAGAATGGGGGAGCTGGCAGAGACTCATAGATCATCTTTCCAGCCCCTCTCTATGGACAGACTCTGGGTTAAACAGATGCGTATAAGATGCAGAAAAGACCTAATTTCAATTTCTCCGGTTTCACCCACAACAGCCAACACAATTCAACACGCATGACAGCAAGACTCTTAGAGGAGACATTTTCAGTTCTCAGTTGGCAAAGTCATCAATGATAGGACAAGCCCCCAGAAGGTGGTAGTCTCCCCTGCTTGCCTCTCAGTGGCTCCTGATGACTGTTTTGATCATGGTTCTACTCAAATGATGACAACTGATGCTAGCCCTCCAACTCGGCTGCTGTTTAGAGGAAAGACCAAGAAATTTAGTCAGGCATCAAAGCACATTTTCATTATTACCTTGTCTACCCAGCTCTAAACATGACACCAGGGTTGTTTCCAGCAATGTCAGTGCAACCCAGAAGTCCACCTCTGTATTAGTCCATTTTGCATTCCTATGAAGAAATACCTGAGACTGGCAATTTATAAAAGAGGTTTCTCTGGCTCACAGTACTACAGAGTATACAAGAAGCCTGGTGCTGGCAACTACTACTGTTACGGGCTCAGAAAGTTTGCAACTATGGCGGAAAAAGAAGGGGTGCCGGTGTGTCACATAGTAAGAGAGGAAACAAGAGACAGAAGGAAGTGCCTGGCTTTATTTGAACAACCAGAACTCACATGAACTTTAGAGCAGATCTCACTCATTACCACTGGTAGGCACTAAGGCATTCATGAGGGATCTGCCCACGTGACCCAAAATTCTCCCACCTGGCCCCATCTCCAACACCAGGGATCACATTTTTTTTTAATTATTATTTTTTTTTCTTATGAAGTTGTGGGGTACAGTTAAGTGTTAGGTATACAATTGCGTTTCATTCAGGTACCCTGTTGATATGCGGTGTTTCCCCATTCCCAGACAGATATTTGCTACTGTTAATCCCATCTCCCCCCCCCATCATTTCCCAGTACTGTCAGTCATTTTCGTATAGTATTGCATTGGATGTTTAAGGTCCATTATATGAGTGAGATCACATTTTAACATGAGATTCAGAAGGAACAAGTCTCCAAACTATATCAACCCCTAAATTCAAAACTGACATTCACTCCTGGTGGGCATATTTTCACCTAACATAAAATCATAGGCATGAGTTCCTATTTGCTATAAATAAATAAGAACTTGGTCTATTTTATCTTACTCGGTAAAGCAAAATCAGTACCTCTAGAACCCAAGTAAGAAGTATCCGCTGATCAGCACAAGCCTTTATCCACTGTGCTTACTTAGAACAGTACCTTCTAATAATCACATGACACATGATATTCCTTCTTTTTTTTTTCCTTTTTCTTTTATTTACAGATGGATGTCCATGGACATTCTGGACATTCATCTGTAAATTCCTCAGAGATCACGTTCATGCAGTTCCACCAGAAGGTAGCTTTGTGAAAAATCTCAATAAAAGAAAACAGACTTTGCTTTAGATATGACTTGTCTGAGACTACTTGACTACCCAGCGATGGAGCCTGGCCTTCAGCAGCAGTGCTGTGGCCCCAAATTTCACAGTATCCCCCACTGCATCAGGTTGTCTCTCTGCTGCAATATTTCAGCAAATGGTTCTTGGGTGGCTCCTCTGTACCAGTCACTGAGACAGGTTCAAAGATTCCCAGGTGAAGAAGACAGTTGCATCCCTGTCCCCAGGAGCGCACAGCCCCCGGTATAATGTGGTAAGAGAATAGAGCGCCTACTGGGGACTGTGGACAGCTGCTCTCTGAGCACATCCTCTTATGGGTGACAAATCAAAGCTACCCAAGTGACTCTAGGTGGGGCAGGTGTTTCCAGTCAAGCCTCGACAGAAACACAGCATGAGCGAGCACCGTGCACAAGTCTTTGAGGCGAAAAGTCCTCATCTTTGGATTTGTTTATATTTCCACCTAACACAAACTCATTAATGTGAGTTCCTAATTGCTATAAATAAATAAGAAATCGGTCTATTTTATCTTACTTGGTAAAGCAAAATCAGTATCTCTAGAACCCAAGTAAGAAGTGTCTGCTGATCAGCACAAGGCTTATCCACTGTGCTTCACCAAACCAGCTGGAGGGTTTGGTCTAGCAGGAATTGCTCCCACCCTCCTAAGTTCCCAGTCTTCTGGTTCTGGGGGATGGAGTGGGGTTTGGGGAATGTGTATTGCTAACACCTTCTCAGGGGTTCTTGCTGTTGGGGTCTAGGACCACACAATGAGAACCATTGGGATGGAAGAGGGGAGGGCTGGGACATGGAGTGCTCCTTCTTCTTCTTTTATTATCCAAGCAAACTCTAAGTCTGACAAGTGAACTGAATCATTAATACGTGCCAGTGTTAGAAAAGAAATAGGTGAAGTACAACTTTTGTCTTCATGCACCGTTTTATTTCCTCCTTTCCCTCTTAACAATCCAACTCCCCCACTAAGGGCATTAAAAAATGTGAGCTTCTCTTCCTCTTTCTGCTACTTGAGAGGAAGTTCATATACTGTGGTAATGCTCATGTATAGGAATTCACTGTCTTACCACAACTAGCAAAGTGTATTCCACGGGAAAGGGTAAAGATTAATTTTTTTAAAAAGTAAGCAATAACGGAAAATTCTCAAACATCAGAGGAGAAGAAATTTAGAAATCTCATCCTTTTAGTCTCAACATTAAAACACAACAGGACCAGTATCTACTCTCTGACTTTGGTAATAATAGCAGAAATAGAAAGCAGCAAGTGGTAAAAAGTAGTAAGTAATCACATATCACAGTAACACTCCACTGACAATATGTGTGTGATGATCTCCAGTGTCTACCTGCTCCAAGAGACCAAATCAACTCTACTTTCAAGATTGTCATGTTAGCAAAGAGTACGCTTCTACATTGCTGGTGGAAATGCAAACTAGTTCAACATCTATGGAAAACAGTGTGGCAGTTTCTAAAAGAACTAGAAATTGACATTCCATATGACCTAGCAATCCTCCTACTGGGAATATAACCAGGGAAACTCAAATCATTCTACTAAAAAGATACCTGCACATGCATGTTTATTGCAGCACTAGTCACAATAGCAAAAACATGGAACCAATCATGCTGCCCATTGAAACTGGACTGGATTAAAAAAAATACATATACATGATGGATTATTACACAACCACATAGAAGGACAAACATACGGACTTCGCAGCAACTTGGATGGATTTAGAGTCTATCATACTCAGTAAGCTATCACACAAACAAAGAACAGAGTACCATATGTTCTCACTACATAAGCATACTTCAAACATTTACCATAAGACTATAAGAAAGGGATTGGCAGTAGAGGGATACTGCTGTGTGGGGAGGTTCAATATAAACAAGGGTACCTGATCTCAAACCAGGCAAAGTGGGGACCAAAGTGAGGCCCAGACTTTACCTGTATGAGTCCACTTGTATACCTAATCCTGAATTGAACCCCACATCTTAAAAATAAAATAAAAAGATTGTCGTATTATAATGTGTGCATTATTGCTTTCTTATTTGCCTTCTGGATTTGCACTACATGTTAAGTTATTGTTAACATATATTTTTGAATCTATATTATATTATTTAATCCTGTTCATGGCTCTGTTAAGTCAGCTTGACAGCTAAGATTTTACTAAATTCTTTGATAAAAAAGATGTTTCATGTATAGAAGTTACTCACACAAGATTACTCATAAGCATGGTCCAACTGGTTTTGAAGCTGGGCCTTCCGGTTTCCACCCTATCATTTCTTCACTTTGCCTCTCACAAACTTGTATAGAATAAGAGAGATTCATGAGCACCATGGCCCACTCTATTGTCCCACTAAGAAACTCACTTTACTATAGGCTAACTTCATAAAGAACAAAGGATTAAAAGCCAACTCTTGACTTCTTGTAGAGTGCAGTCCTGTCTTTCATGGAAGATTTCAAAGAGTACTCAGAAACTGACCCCACATATATGGAAGCTAAACACAGGACACAGGTGGCCCTACATGCAACGGAGAAGGGTCTTCACGGCAAATGAAGCTGGAAAAATTGCAAATCCATTTTTAAAACATGAACTGGGATTCCTACCTCATACCAGGCACAAAAATTGATGTCTAAAATAAGCCACATCCCTGTATAAAAGATATCATATAAAGACTATAGGTCACATCACTGAGTAGGAGAAGAGAATTCCTCTATGTAAAACAAATAACTTATATCGAGAATCTATGAATATATGATGAACTACAGGTCAATAAGAAAGAGACAAACAATAAAAAATGGACGTAATATTTGAACAAGGTCTTTACAAAAGAAGAAATCTAAATAATCAACGAGTACTTGGAAAAGTTTACAATCTTGTCAGTAATAAATAAAATACAAATTAAAACTATAAGGAGATACAACTATGCGCCTACTAGATTCACAAAACTCAGATTAACATCTGATTAGGACAAATGTAGCATTTTAAATATCCAGATATTGAAAGCAACCCCTATATTCATCTGTGTTAAAATGGATAAGTAAATTGGGTATGTTCATACCGTGAAATAATATACAGCAATAAATGAGCAACACACAACAATGTGGATGAATCTAACAAAAGCAATAGTGAGAAGAAAATAATCTGCACTATGATTCCACCTTTACTGTATAAAATCACTTGAAACACTACAGTCAGCCCTCCTTATTCATGGGTTCTGCACCTACAGATCCAACCACCTGCAGACTGAAATATTCAGCATAAAGAATAACAATATGACAATTAAAAACTAACACAAATGCAAAAGTGCAGCTTAACAATTATTACATAACATTGACATTGTATCAACATGTACATCTATGTAGATCCTCTTGTATATTTAAATTATCGCTAGATTGCTTGTCATACCGGATAGAACGCCAATGTCATACAAATAATTGTTATACTAGCTGGGCTCGGGGGCTCAGCCTGTAATCCCGAGCCTTTGGGAGGCTGAGGTGAGTGGATTGCCTGAGCCCGCAGGTTCAAGACCCGCCTGGGCAAGGCGAGACCTCATCTCTACAATAAATAAAAAATTAGCCGGGCATGGTAGCGCAAGCCTATAGTTTATAGCTACTTGGAAGGCTGAGGTGGATGGATCGCTGGAGCCCAGCAGGTCAAGGCTGCGGTGGCCGGGAGCGGCCACTGCACTCCAGTCTGGGTGACAGAGTGAGACTCCAACTTAAAAAAAAATTGTTATACCGTATTTTTTATTTGTATGCGAAAGAGTCTAATCTAACACTGCAGGCCAGGGGTAGGACTGAAACTGAGAGTTCCAGCACTCTGGAATGTGGAGGAGAGAACCAGCCTGCAAGAACATCTTAGTTCACCCTAGGTCACCTCAGTTTCTCATAAGTGACTAAGAGCACACCATCTTTACTTGAAACATTAGGTAGCCTTGGTTGGTCTCAGCTCGGCTTAGGCTGTCCATTCCTGGGATTCACACTTGGCCAAGCCTCATGGTAGGGCGGTGGTGCAATACCCCATGCCTCTGGGTGAGCTAAATCAAGTTGAGGTAGTGCTTATCGACACCCCCTTTGTACTTTCCCCATCTGGGGTTCTCTAGGAACAGTGGAGAGACATGGTCCTTACATCTGGTTTCTCTAAGGGTTGTCGTAATCTTCCCCAAGTTTGGCTCCCAGGATCTCAAAGCAGAAAACCTCCAGGAAAATGTATATGTAGATCTCTGACTTTTTAATAACTTTCCCTTACTAGGCTCTAAGCCCTTCAAAAGTTGGGTATTTTAATTCTTAACACAAGTCTCTAGAGCAGGCGCTAGGACATAATACTGTCTGGCCCCTAATAAAGGCATCTCAAAGTGGAGAAGGAAGGACCCTAGCACTAATCCAAATGCCACCACTGCTCAGTTATGGGGAAGCTGGCAAGGCACAAAATTCCCTGTCTCACTATTTTCCAAATAATAGGACTCAACTAGCTTTCCCTAGATACCTTGGGACCTTTCAGGACCTTGGGTCCAAAAGGTTTTCAGATCCACTTCTACAATACCTGAGAATGCTTGAACAGGACAATGAAGCACACCTAAATGTAGATGAAGAACAACAAAAAAAAAATGTGTGTGAGTGGGTGTGTGTGGGGGGGGTGATGTGAAAAGAAAGGAAGAAAGTCTGCCCAAAGGGAGCGAGCTGGCAGCCAGCACTGAAGGCTGCGGTTCTTTAACCTGCCACGTGGAACTAGTTATGAAGTAGAATGAAGTCGTAGGAGTTGTGAGGAGGAAGGAAATAAAGTAAAACAAGGAATTCTGCTGTTTTAGCAGTTCATAAAATGTTCCGCCTTTAAAATCTTCTGTGACCCTAAAAACAATTTCCAAAGGAGGCCGCAGAGTGCAGGGAAATGTTTAGTGAGCTGAGGGCCAGGGACCTTACTTCCCACCCTTTAAATTATATCTCCCAGGCCACCGAGGACAGGCCTGGACTTAAAAGGAATAATCTTAGTGGTGATAACAGCAGTGTACCATGTCATAACATGTAGCACGGTGTTCTATTCAGCATCTGCCAGATCTGTTTGAATCCCGACTAAATTGCCTGCTGCTAATGGTCCCCTCAGCCACTGGTGAAAAGAGAGGGCTCCCGGATGCCCCTTCTGCTTCTTCCTGATTTATGACTTGGGAAGCGGATTAACAGTGTTGCTTCCGTTTTGTCCACAGTAAAAAGGAGATAATGGTCCATTGCTCACAGGGTTTTATGAGGATGGAGTCGATACTCACAAAGTGCTTAAAATGGTGCCTGGCGTATAGAAAGTATGCAGTGGGAGTTAGCATTCTGGCCAGTTGCATGTCCTGGACTGAAGTTCTTAAACTCTGAACCCCCTTCCCTCCCCCAGCACATGCAAAATGAGGGTCCCTGTTCGGGGCTCCTGGTCGCTGTCAGCTCCTACATCCAGCCCCACTCAGCTGTACAGCGAGGACCAGCCAGTCACCTGCCACTCCATCCTCAGCTAAGGACAGACACACCCAACACAGCACCAGATGTCAACACCAGCAGCTCCAAGGCAGGCCGTCATACATTTTCTTCTTATGTTTATGGTACTTTAGAATCTAAAAAGGGAACTTCAAGCCGGGCTCGGTGGCTCAGCCTGTAATCCTGCGCCTTTGGAAGGTTGTGGTGAGTAGATTGCCTGAGCCCGCGTGTGCGAGACCCACCTAGGCAACTTGGTGAGACCTCATCTCTACAACAAATCAAAAAATCAGCCAAGCGTGGTAGCGCACGCCTGTAGTTCCGGCTACTTGGAAGGCTGAGGCGGAAGGATCACTGGAGCCCAGCAGGTTGAGGCTGCGGTGGCCGGGAGCGGCCACTGCATTCCAGTCTGGGCGACTGAGTGAGACTCCAACTCAAAAAAAAAATAATAAAAAAATAAAAAGGTAACTTCAGAAGCTTCTCCCCCAGAAAGGGAAAGCACAAATGTTAAGAGAATGTGCCTTTATCACCATCATCATCATCATGCTGTTTGGTGCCTTGAATGCCCGTCCCATCTCTGGCTACCAATTTGTTGACTTTGCAAGGATAAGGGCTGCGGCTTTCCTATGTTGATATCTATCACACGACCCAGTTTCCTGTAGCAATTGGTTAAAATTATGCTATAATTCCATTAGATTGGGTAGTACATTGAGATAATTTGCCCTATTGGTTCTCAGTTCTGACTGTACACCTAAGTTACTTGGGGCTGCTCACAAAGTACCTGTGGCAGTTCCTTACCTCAAACCCTAATCAAGTCAGAATTTCTAGAGGAAGTTTTCAGGCATCAAAATATTACATAAAAGCTCCCCTGGGAACCCTAAGGTGCAGCCAGGACCAAGAACCGAGATGACTGCCACTCCCTCCATGTGCATTCATTCATTACGGGCTACGAGGTACCAAACAGGCCTGTGGACCATGAAAACACCAAGAGCACGCGATGGTGCTGGTCTCACAGTCTGCAGCGAGTCACGCATGCATGATTCATTAGTGCCTTACTGCAGCACAGGTGTGAATCTTGCCATGGAAGCATGTGTGTGGAGAACCAGGCCTGCTCGAGGAGGTGCAAAGTTCCCTGAGAGGAAGAGATGCTTTCAGCTGAATGAAAGAATCCATTCATTGAATTTTGTGGTTGTGCCTTCAATGTTGACTCAAGGTCATTGTGAGACACCTAGACGTGTTGCTGTTGATGAAGTATGTATGTTCCCCTGCACGCCAGGTGTATGTCATTGTTTGATGCAGGAAAATACGCCACGTATGTTCATGGATGACCCTGCTACTATAAAAAACTTCTTTAGGAGCTGCTTCTCTGCTTGGCAGAACTTAAGTATGATTTTCCTGCTTTCCAGCACAGTGAAGTATTTAAGACTTTTCCCTACTCCAGAAATCTTATAGATACAATTCTGTTCATTAGTGAATTTTGTATTTACAAGTATGGCTGAACTATGAGAGACTTCCCTTTTATTTTGACTTTCAAACCACGGCTCATATTTTGGAATTTGAATTGCTTCAGATTCTCTTTTTAGACATGTTGGAGAGAAAGTAATTGCATTTAAATGTCATTGTTCCATAATCCCTCCACAAAAAAGCATCTTTGATTTGCATTCTTTATTTAGGCCAAGTAGAAATAAGGGAAGGGGAAATACCGATTTATTGAGTACTTATCGTGGGTCAAGCAGTTTGTTATGTGGTTTACATACATTATCAAAGTTATTTATCCTAATAATCCCATGACTTTGATACTAACCTCCCATTTTAGAAAGACAGAAGAAAAATCAGATTCAGGTACAGTGGCTCAGGCAATGATAAGTAGCCCATCAAGGGGCTGAATGGTATCCGTCTTAATGCTAGATGCATTATATTTCCAATTAGAGCCTCTTCTTCTCCCATCGTTTACTGTTTGGTATTCAAATATTGTGACTCTCTCTCCGGTAACTCTTAAAATGCAAACTACAAGTCTCAGTCATTTGATCATGTGCATACACTCATTAATTTAATAAATTAAATTTATTCTTAAACGAGTCACATCTAGGGTATTTGGTGTGAAAAAGAGATGAATCAAAAATAGATTTGCCCTTAAGAGAATTTATAAACTATTAGAGGGAGGAAAACACACATATAATAAGTAAAGCAGGCACCTGTATCTTAGACAAGGAATTTAAAAACAATAAATTCACAAAACTGAGGCCTTCCCCTCTGCTCCTCAAAACAGGGAGAAGGCTCTGTCAGAGGATCCCCATAGGAGTGGCTGCAGGGGTGAGAGCAGGTGCCGAGGTGGGGCCAGGGAGGATCAGGACCTGAAGACAGAAAGAGAGAAACAGCCATGGGCCCAGAGAGGGCATTAAGAACTGTAAGGTGCACAGGAGCCATTGAACCTGGTTAAAGGCCAATTACGATTCCCCAGGCCTTGGGTGGGGCCTGAGATCCTGTGTTTCTCACAAACTTGTAGGTGATGCCTGAGTTGCTAGTTTGAGAACTGCATTTGAGTAGCAAGAGTCCAGAGAGGGTCAGCATTTTACGTTCCGTGGAATAAATGTGGTGCTGGGAACAGGAGACTAGCCTGCAAGTCAGAGCAGGATGCTCAAGTGGGCAGAGACAAGGACAAAGTGGGGGAGGTTGGGAGCATGGTCGATTCACACCAAGGGGCACACATTCACTCTCCTGAAGCCACAAATTCACTCTCATTCCTTTCTGCTGAAAGGCTAGTGAGTCAGTCAAGTTATGGCAAGGAGGAAGTAAAAAGTCACTCAGCGCTTATTTAAAATAATTAATCCACAAAATAATGAGAATGGAGATAGACTAGGAAAGGTAGTCATGCAGGGCTCATTAAGAAATCCAAATATTCAGGACCAAGGTGACACACTTCCAATATGCTCTGGGGGTAGCTGGATTTTGTTCCCTTCTTTAGCTCGCTTGTTGTCTGCTTCTATGGTTGCTGGTTCCATGCGTGTCTTGATTTGTTTTCACTCACAGTGGAGTTTGGAGATGTCAGTTACATTCAGGCAACAGAGAGAATTTGCTGCTGATGTCATGCAAGGGCTGGCAAAATCTATTTGAAGTGAAATAGATGATTCAAAAGTGCTTGTACAAAGACAGCCTAACAATTAGTCATTTAGATTTTTTTTCAGAACATAAATTCCAGAATGGTATCCTTTACTTGTAAGAGAAAATCGACCCTACGAAGTACATTCTTAGTCCAATACCCAAAGTGCTATTATTTATTTAGCATTAGTGCAAATATGACTATATCCCACTGAGAATTTGGAATTTCAGCTTTGAATCTGTCTTCTTTACTGTGTGTTTTATAGTAGAGCAAGGTGGGTTGACTGATTTTCAAAAGAAATCTGACTACTCAGTTCTGAATTACTGTATGAAAGTGACAGCCACGATAATTTGACAGAATGGTCCCTCACATTAACTTTATGCCCTGTCATCTAGTGCAGACATCCAAAATCTCAGGCATCTCCCCTAAAGAGCTAGAAAAGTGTAAGCCAACAGCACATAGGTCAAAGAAATGAAGTCCCAGCTGTTCTCGGCCATTCTCACCTACTGGGTAAGTACTAGGCATACAAGTAAACAGTTATTAGCATTTTAATAATCTGGAAAGTAAACTTCATGATCAAATGTAGTTCTTTGTCCAAGTAAAATAAAAGAAACAGGTGCCTGTGAAAAAAGAAAGTCTGCCGAGTGCCAAAGAGATGAGAGATTTGAATCCATGATAAAAACAGAAGCCAAAAACTGAATTCACCTGCAGAAAAGACCCAAGAATTCATTACAAAATCTAAGTGAGGAACACTCTCTCAGTGCATACTCTGGGGTCTCAATAATTTGGTTAATGTGAATATTATGCCCAGACTCTTTTTTTTTTTTTTTTTTTTTTTTTGAGTGGAAGTCTCACTCTGTCCCCCAGACTGGAGTGCAGTGGCCGCTTCCGGCCACCGCAGCCTCGACCTGCTGGGCTCCGGCGATCCTTCCGCCTCAGCCTTCCAAGTAGCCGGAATTACAGGCATGCGCCACCACGCCCGGCTGATTTTTTGATTTATTGTAGAGATGAGGTCTCGCTGCCCAGGCGGGTCTCGAACCCGCGGGCTCAGGCAATCCACTCACCTCAGCCTCCCAAAGGCGTGGGATTACAGGCTGAGCCACCGAGCCCGGCGATGCCCAGACTCTTAAACCATCTCCACTCCCTTAAATATATTCTGTAATTAATAGAGCACATGAACTGGAGGAAGAGATGAACCCTACTGGAATATCCACGAGAACAACCTTGAACTACTGCCATTGTGATAATGCGTGGGTGTAAGATCCAACATCGACATAAGAGACACACGGCCAGGCATCTGGCTGGCTGGGCAAATCAGCCCAGCATCTTATATTTTCCTTTCTCCATTCCACACCACAGCAAGAATAGGGCAAGGAACAAGAGGAAAAAAAGGATATTTTTAGTCCCAGTTCTCAGTTCAACCAGGGACCATCACTCTCCAGACTCAGCAGATGGTGGACCAGACAGTTCTGTCTGATGATCTAATTAGTTTTCAGCACCTCATTATCACCTCACAATGGAATCTAGAATAAAAGCCTAAAGTGCAGAATGTTTAACGCGCTTATTTGAGTGCAGTAAAGTGAGCTTTTTAAGTTAAATTCTTTCATCAGCGATGGACTTTATCTACTCAGGAGGCACTTGAAGAGAATGAATATTTAGGAGAAAACTGTTAACAAAGTAGCATGTCTCTAAATTTGAAATGTTGTCAAAAATGTGATGTGTGTCCAGATAAAACACAGATAAGCCACAATATTTTGTAGTCAAAAGAAAATGTAAACCAGAACCGAATTCCAGTTTCATCTGTGCCACCAATTAACTGCATGACTGGAGGCAAGTCAATTTCTCCGAGTTCCATTCCCTTATCTATGAAATGCAAACGCTGGAGAAAGCAGATGGAGTTTACATTCCCTTCCAGTTCTAAAATCCTCCTATTAGGTGATACTTATGTAAGGTCAACTTTGCAGCTTTCTACTACACGCTTAGGAGATGTAATTTTTTCAGATAAAATAATTTGCAAAATTGCTGAGCATGTAGAAGTTAAAAAAAAAAAAACATAATTGCTTTGGCAGTAACAGCATTCAACACACTATGTACCCAAATGCCCTGGCTAAGCTGGCAAATGTCTGGGCTTGAGCCACAGAGAGCAAAGGCCTCCGGAGTTTCCATGATAGCCAAGCTCAAAACCTCTCGCGGGACGACAGAATCAGCAAAGACTGTTTGCTCATCCTGGGGATACTCCTGAGGCAGTTGTGAGTTCACTGAGCCTGGGAGAGGCTGCCACAGACACGATGTTCTCCCTCTTCGATGTCTGGCTCTCACTCAGTGCTTGATAAATGTGGCCTAAAGACATACAAAGTATGTTTGCACAATGGTTAAAATGCCTCCAAGACGCAGAATTTTTCCCTGCTGGCATCAGATTTTGTTCTGACATGAGGTAGAAGCTATTAACACTTCTAAACAGCAAATGTCTCACCCCTTCACACTGCCAACACCCTTGACCTGAACATCCCAATATGGTAGCCACTAGTCGCACATGCCCTACATTTAAACTGACATTCATTAATATTAGGTGAAATTTATAATTTAGTTCCCCTGTTACACCAGTCATATTTCAAGTGTCTAATAGTCACATGAGACTAGTGAGTACCACAGGACAGGTTTTCATTTTCATTTTCATCACCACAGAAAGTTCTATTGGATAGCACCGGTCTAGACTGACCATCCTCTACTGTGAAATTCCTTATTGATTTTGACTTACAGTACACAACCAACATGATACATTCTTTGTGCATTTACAAGACATCTACGGTAGGTCATTTGTGGACTAGCAAGACATGATTTAACTATGATATAGTTTAGCAATTTATTTAATTTGTCTTTAGGGGAACACCAAGTACTCTCATCCAAAATGGTCTATAATAAAATAAAATTGAAAAATCTCAGGTCAGAGTTAGATGTGTTAAAAAAAAATCTAGTCAATAACAATTTTTTACTCTTCATACTATTTCACAACTTAAAATATCAAGTCTATTCACATACTTTATATACTTATATTTCTACATTTTATACAAAATAAGTAGACTTGTAGATTGTACTGAAATATCGTCTCAGAGGAAGAATGCTGCCTAGCTAACCCATAAATTTATCCTCTTTCTAGTATTCTGTTTGTTTTCTGTCTCGATTTCTTACAGTTCCTTTTCTTTATTCATTCTTGTTTAAAAGCTGTCTTTTGATTGCCTTCGTTGTCTTTTCTCTGTGAAGATTTTTTTCTTTTGATCACTCTTGCTTGAAAGTTTAATTCATAAATAAAAAGAATAAGCAATAAGCTGATGATTATTTCTCACGAGCACTAAGACTTTTTCTTATATGTGTTTTTCTGTAATCAGCTTCTATTTTCCATCTTCCAATAACGGATTATTTTATTTTTCTCCTGGAATTCATGCTTTCTCCCTTCTAGAAAGTCAATCAAAAGATTCCATTTGCCTGGGCATGCAGATTGTTTCAAAGACCACTTACTTGATTTTCAGAACCCACTAGGGGTACTCACTTTAGCCCAGATCCTGCAATTTTACCTAGGAAGGATAAGGCCAGAGATACTGCTGTATGCTGTATCCATGTGGATACAGCCTGATGGAGAATGAAATCAATATAAAAGGGAGACATATGTGAGATGCAGACAGAAAAACTGCAGACCGGTGACATGCTCTGAGGTCCTGGGTCAGCCAGACTGGCAGTTAGTCTCTCCTCACTCCAGAACCCTTCTCAATCCCAAGGTCTGAAATAAATAATGTGTAGAATTTCAGTGGTGCTTGCTTGCTACGGATTATAAAATTCTCCATAGAGTGTGGTTTAAATTGTGAAAACCTTTCAAAAAACATCTTAACTAAGTAATAATTTCATGCCAATTATTTTTCACAACTGGCCAGTGTTTTAACATAGAAAAACTTGTCTCAAAATTGTCCAATTTGCAGTAGCATAAGAAGGTGGTTGTGAGATTCTGCTATAATTAATAGGCACATTGTTAAGTGAATTATACAATATTAAAATATCACCAAAGAGACAGAACTGGAGATAAATGTCCTCATCGAGGTTGGACGAAGTTCTTCTGGGAGAACCACGCTATAAAGTTCTTTAATTTAAAAAATTACATTTCCAGTGCCTAATATTGTCAGAAAGACAAATAATCTGGCTCAGGAAGAAATATAGATTTAGAGGATTGTACTTAAGGGCCTAGCACAGTGGCTGTATATCACTGTCAGGTGGGAGGGAGCTGAGCCACAAAAAGTTGTATACCTGGATCGACTGTGCAAGTGCTAACAGAAAAGGTATTCTTGAACGTCACTTAATATGAGATGCCCAAGAGCCCAGTCTCTGGCTGATACACTGCCTTGGGAAGCTCCCAAGCACATGTGCTGTTTCAATACAGATTTTATTATAATTTAGGTATGGTAAGGCCAATAGATCAGGAGATGACTATCCCTAGAAAGATCGGTCATGATACTCACAGATCCCAAGAGGAGGGGGATTATACTACCAGAAAAGCCACACGGGAATGCACCAGGGCCATCAGGAGGCAGGAGGGCAAGGACAATGTAGGCAAGAACCTTTGCCCTGTTGTCCACTGGTAGGAATGGGTGAGACAGGATAAACAGGCTTGGGATTGGCTGGCACTCTAAGTGGCTCTGGGGCATAGAGGTGGTCCCTAGCTGTCTGGTCCCTCGCCCTGGGTGATGAGACAGGTGGATAGAGGCCAGAGTGTCAGTATTCCATAGTGGGGGCAGTGGGATGTGGGCTCCAGCATGCTTGGTGCCTTGTCGGTTTGGACTGCTATAACAAATATGCCAAAGACAGGGCAGCTTACACCACATGCACTAGTCACTCACTGTTGCAGAAGGTAGGAGACTTGGGGTCTGGTTGAGGGTTTGTTTTCTGGCTTGCAGAGGGTGGTCTCCTCATTGTTTCTTCACAAGGTGGACAGCAAAGAGAATGGAAGCAAACCCTCTTACATCTCTTCTCATAGAGGCAATAATCGTACCCAGAGGACTTCGCCCTCATGACATAATCATCTCTCAGTGGCCCAACAGACAGATCCTGGACTGCACTTAGTGACCAAACTCTGCATAGTAACTGAGAGCCATAGTAGGGTTAGTCAACCAAAGAGGTCCCCAGGAAGGTTTCTGGATGAAAAATGTCTGCCACTCATGGCCAATACTTCTCAGTTTCCAGTTCTAGGTACCTGAAACATACCAAAAGTGTTCTCTTTAAAAATATTGTGACCAGGCTCGGTGGTTCAGCCTGTAACCCCACGCTTTGGGAGGCCAAGGTGAGTGGATTGTCTGAGCCCGTGGGTTCGAGACTCCCCTGGGTAACTTGGCAAGACCTCATCTTACAATAAATCAAAAAATTAGCCAGGTGTGGTAGCACGCGCCTGTAGTTCCGGCTATTTGGAAGGCTGAGGCGGAAGGATCGCCAGAAACCAGCAGGTCAAGGCTGCAGTGGCCAGGAGCGGCCACTGCACTCCAGTCTGAGCTACCGAATGAGACGCCAACTCAAACAAAACAAAGCAAGAAATATTAATTGTGCGCAGATTCTGAAAATCTGTAGCTAGGAGCAGCCTCTCACACTCTCTCTCTCTCTCTCTCAAACCCCTCTTGAGGGGATTTCAATAGTAAAATGAACTTAAGAGTTGGCAGGAGTTCCCTCTCCACCTCAAGGATCTCCAACACTTTTGAAGACTACAGTTCTTATGAAGACTTATAGGCCAGGGAAGGGGCTGCCTTCCCTGTCATTCACAAGGTCTTGGAAAGACCAAGGGTTCTGCACCAGGAAAGAGACTGCCTCTCAGGAGAATAAGTCAAAGTCCCACGTCCCCAAGCTTCCTGAGCAGTCCAGTCAGCGGAGCCCAGGACTCTGCTCCCAAGGGAAGACCTGTCCTCTCCTGCTCTACACACAGAGCAAGGAAAAACGTATTGACCCCAACAACAGCCACTGCCCTCCCTGTACAGTTTCCAAACAGACCTCACAGCTGGAAAAGAGCTGCCCTTCCTTGTTGCACCTCAAGAATCCTGAGAACCCTCCCTGCCTGTCCCTCACTACTCTCAAAAAAAAAAATGCAGCCTATCATCTGATGGTTGCCTGCCTCTTTTTCTCCAATCTAAGAAAAAAAAATTCCACACAAACAAAAACTTAACTTTTCTTTCCCTATGAGCCCACTCCTGCCTTGAGAACTCAACAGCCTGAGCAAAGATGCAGAAGGCAGGAGAGAACACAAGCCGGCCAGGAGCTTGCTCACTGGCAGGGAACACAGAGCTCTGCAGAGGACAGGACAAGACACAGCTTGCGTGTGCTGAGGTCAGAAGCAGGAGTGGAGAGTATTGCAAAACAGTGATGTAGGTCACACCCCCACAAAGCCTCTGGAGATTCTGACTTAACTGGTGTGGGCTGCAGCCTGGTTGGGGGGTGGTTTAAAGCTCCGTGGGCATTTAGGCAAAGTTGAGAGCATACCTATATGCCTCAAAACACCATTTCTGGTTTTCTTTAATGTAGCAAAGGAATAGGAAAATAGAATAAATAGCAGTGAATATTGAATTCATAATCCAAAAGGCCAAAGGGGATATTCCCTCACAACAAAGTATACTAGGCACCGGAAAGCACTTTTATTTATGTAATAAGCACTTATCTCACACTTACCAGCAAGGCATTGTTATAAAAGCCCTATTAGTATTAACCCAGTTAACCTCATAATAAGCCTATCAGGTTGGTGCTGTGGTTGTGCACATTTTAAATATGGTAAACTGAGGTTAGTACTGGGGAAGGAATATCCAACTCCTTCTTAATTCAAACATCCAAATAATATGAGCAAAAATATGGGGCAGAAAAGACATGCCACGGAGAGCAATGCTGTCAATGTTTCATGTGCACACAGGTCCCGGGATCTTCTTGCAATGCAGATTCTGACTCAGGCTCAAGGCAGGGCTTGAGATTCTGCCTTTCTAACAAGCTCCCAGGAGATGTTCCTCAGGTGGTAAGGAGAAAAACTAATTTTGAACAACGGTAGTTCACAAGAAGAGAACAGAAGAGGGACAAAGGACGGTAAAGGGACTAGCAGAAGACATCTTCCCTGAGGCGAAGAAAGACTCAAATTTTTCATCGAAACAGCTTACTTTTCTGGAAGGACTAATGGAAATAAAACACCTCATCAGTATCAGAGGGCAACTAGATGACTTACAAAGCAAAAAGAATCAGACCCACAAGGAATTCCAACCTGCTGCTAAAAGCCACCACACACTGCAGCATATGTGGGGTACCTGCAAAGACACCTTCCTCTGACCAAAGCCCCTTCTGCTCCAAGAGTGGGAAAAAGGCATTTCAGGCTTGCAAGGCTCAGGGACAACGACACCAGCTCATTACCTGAGGAAACCTCCAATGTCAGCCCCCAACCTGGAGAACGTTCTGTCAGAACAAGGGTCCCAAAGCAAGAGGCCCCAGGGAAAGCCTTCGGAAAAGCATAAATTTTAAACAGCAAGCGTGGGGGGTCTGGAATTGTTGGGACATGAATCTGAGAGTCAGGTGGGCACACTTGTTGGGTTGCCTGGGAAAATTAATGGTCAGGACAAGAAAAGGTCTTAGGCTGCACAAAGCCCATCTCCCCCTTCTCCTGGGCTTCATGGCACTGCCTCTCACCCGCACTATGGTCAGCAATCTGTACATCAGGCTCAAAGACACCTGTGCAGACAGCAGGTCTGTCACGCCCACTCTCAGGACCAGACCTGCACAGCAACAGCAAACATAGCTACTCTCCCCTCGAATCTTTTTACACCAAGCCTTGGAAGAGTTATTTAACTCAAGATGTATGACCAAGAAAAATGAATTTGCTGAATATCGCAGAGCCCACAAAATTGAATATGAAATCTAGGCAGTTCAGTGTACATTAACTTACCCATGACTATGATAATTCTTTGACATTCACAAAGGTTGAGTCCCAAGACTTAGAAATTCCCAAGTTTATGAACACATAAATGCTTGTACAATCTGTGAGCTTTCTCTGGAAAACTTATTTCTATTAAGAACCATTTATTTCCTGGGAATTTCTCACACTGCATGTTAACCATCTTTCAACCCTCGTTAAGTTTTATCTCTCCATCAGTACTGGGCGGAATTGTCTGGAGAAATTCCTCAGCGGCTTCACCAATCAATAATCGTCTGTCACCTGTGGGTTGGTAAGCCGAGTGAGGCTGGGTCTCGAACGCTCAGAGCACATAGCTAAGGCCGGGGCCCTGGAGAGTACTGGTTACATGGCAAATAGTCATGCTGTAGCCTTAAAGAGGAAACTCCCCTCAACCAGCCATGAACCCAACAGAGCAGGTGAGCCAGGAATGACCGTGTCTGTGGGTAAGCTAGAGATCCCCCAAGGCTGCAGATAGAAAAGCAATGCAGCATTTACAACATGATTTCTGAGAAACTACTTCAATTCCAGTCTTCACTAAATCTACTCACACTATTGTTCCTCTGCCCAAATAAATACACAATTTAAGTATATTAAATCCATCAAGTCAGTTTGTTTTTGTTTTTGTTTTCTTTTTTTTGAGTTGGAGTCTCACTCTGTCACCCAGACTGGAGTGCAGTGGCTGCTCCTGGCCACTTCAGCCTCGACCTGTTGGGCTCTGGCGATCCTTCCGCCTCAACCTTCCAAATAGCTAGAACTACAAGCACGCGCTACCACACCCCACTAATTTTTGATTTATTGTAGAGATGAGGTCTTGCAAAGTTGACCAGGCGGGTCTCGAACCCGTAGGCTCAGGCAATCCAATCATCTCGGCCTCCCAAAGCGCTGGGAGTACAGGCTGAGCCACCGAGCCCTGGCTTTCAAGCCAATTTTAACTTTCTTTTTCTTTCCCATATCTCGAGTGAAAAGGGTGGTTAAAAATCTGGACAAACCACTCCTCACCCATGATTGGTGAATTGGATCCTAATATACATTGCTACCATTCACCCCTCCCCCAGTGAGCTATGTCCACTGTAGGCTACTAGCCATGCCCAGCTGACCAGGACATATCACATGAGAGTCCTGGAGACATATCACCTGAGAGACCCTGGAGATATCGCAAGTGCTCATGGACTGAGTGGGAAACAGGAACTTTATAAGAGGGGAGTGTCACTAGCTATGGGCAGGGTACACACGCTCTCAGGATCTGTGCCATGACCTGCAGTAGCCAGACTCACTTCCTGAGCTAGGCTTGCTGTGGGTCTCTGCCAACCAACAGGCCCATGCAGCTGGCCCATCCAAGCTGGCCTCCCCGAAAGGGTTGCTTGCCATTTTCTGACAAGCCTTACCTTGTGACCCTGCAGCTTGACCCTACACCCCTTGACTTCTCAGGCACAGCATTGATCTGTTGGTCCAGTAAGTACCCTGTGAGGAAGCATAAGCTATGGTCATGCTAGTAGAACAGACAGAGTGAGCAAGTGGCCCATGGCATTATGCCACCCGTCACTTTGCTTTCCAAGGCTTGGTCATCTAATAATAATAAATATGATAAAATAGTTAATACTTACTAACTGCCTACCTTGATGCAGGTACTCTTCTGAATATTTTTCAGATAATAATTTACTATAGCTGAGTTCAGTGGCTCAGCCTGTCATCCCAGCACTTTGGGAGGCCAAGGCAAGTGGATTGCCTGAGCCCGCGGGTTCAAGACCAGCCAGGGCAACTTGGTGAGACCTCGTCTCTACAATAAATTTTAAAAATTAGCATGCCTGTAGTTCTGACTACTTGGAAGGCTGAGGTGGAAGGATCGCCAGAGCCCAGCAGGTAGACGCTGGAGTGGCTGTGAGTGTGCCACTGCACTCCAGCCTGGGTGATAGAGTGAGATTCCTACTAAAAAAAAATAGTTTATTATAGCTTTAATGTTTATTATTCCATTAACAACACAGTAGAAATTAGATAAACATGACTTGAAAAAAAGATGGACCAAAGGCAGAGAAAGATTCTGATCCATTCTAACATATGGTTAGGCTGATGTAGTTAGTGGTTCCAATCTTTAGCAGAGCTGAGGATGGTCTATGAACCCCAAAACAGTATTCTTTTACCAAATATGTGTTTAAATAGCAGCCAGAATGTATAGTCCAGGGGTTTGTAAGCCAGAACTCAAAACATCTGTTAAAAGAGACTCCACATACTGCCGCTCCAGTCCTGGGATTTGGTGAGCTCCCTGGGCCCTGGTGACCAGCATGACATGGTGGTTGTGTGTGCTTTACACTGCCCAGCCCAGAAGGGACACAGCGAATCAATCGTCTATAATTGTGCTTCTTGAAGTCTTTCTTGGGTTCCTTTCTTCTACTTGTTTAAGATAGTATTTTTCCCTCGTAACTGTCTCCTAGACACTCTCTCAATCTGATGCTCTCACTAGGTGATCTCATTTCCTCCATGGTTTTGTCTAGTGAAAATTTATATGATAGTGCATCCTAAGTAAATATACCCACTCTCGATTTATCTCCTGAGCTTCCAACTTGAGGTGGCAGCTCGGTGCCTTTGTGCCCACAGACTCTAACCTCATCATGTTCCCTTTAAAAGGCGTGACTTTTCCTTTCTGGGCTCTGCCTCAGAGATTTATACCCACTTACTGAAGGTGGAAATCTACAGTCACCGTGCTTTCTTTCCTCCTCCCCTCTCTCTCCCGTGTCACATCAATTACCAGAGTCTTGTTAATTATGCATCTATGAGTAATCGACTTTACTTCTTTGACCTACTTAACCTACCCCGGTTTGAACTTTCACCATGTCTTTCCATGTACCTCAATAACACCCTTTGAACTTTTCTGCTCTTTTCCAGACTCCTTTCAAATTGCCAGAATGGTGCCTTTGCTAATTTACAAACCTGCTGTCACACTCCTACTTAAAATCCTCTCTGGAGACCCAGAGCCTTCAGAATGAAATTGGACATCCTCAGTCTGACAACCTAGGCCTTGAGGATCTAGTCCTGCTGTCTTCTACTGCTTCACCTTCATCACACCCCCTTCTCCTCCTCCACCTTTCAGCTACTCTGATTCATGGTCCAAACACACCTTGCTTTGTCCTACTTACCTGGTTAAGCTCTTTTTATCCTTCGAGAGTCAGCTATTCTTTCCCCATATCTGCACTGGCTTTCCTTCAACAAGATATGGTTATGTCTACTGACAAGTGACTAAAAGCAGTTGATGAGCTAGCTGTAGTGGGGTAGGATACGAAGCAAGTCTCCACTGCCCTGTCTCCTGTTACTCTTGCCTCTGACCACCTGGCATGGGCTACAGAAGAAATAAAGACCAAGGAAACATAAAGTGCTCTCAAGGCCCTATCCAGAAATGTCAGAAATGGTTCTATGCATACGGAATTAGGTAAATTGGGCTTTGGTGAGTTGAGAAATTATATTATTGTTCTCCTAAATTTGGGAGAAAAAATAGTGTTCCTTCTGTTGTCATTTTATGGAATTCTCTCATAGTATTCCTTAGATGCCATCTTTCATGTACTCAGCATACAGTCATCTCCTTCATCCATACTTTTGGTTCCATGGTTTTAGTTATTTTCAGTCAATCATGGTATATAAATATTAGATAGAAAATTTCAGAAACTTCTGAAAACCATGAATATGTTTTAAACTGTTCTGAATATTGTTATAATTGTTCTGTTCTATCTATTAGTTATTGTTATTAATCTCTTACTGTGTCTAATTTATAAATTAACTTTATCATATGCAAGCTGCATAGGAAAAAATATAGTATATATAGGCTTCAGTACTATCCACAGTCTTAGGCATCCACCGAGGCTCTTGAAATGTGTCGCCCCCCCCCCCAATGAATAAGGGGGAAATACTGGACTGCTGTTAACCTCTTGTTGCATGACAAGCACTAAGTTAGAAGCCTGGGAATTATATGCAAGCATGACCTAATCTCATGCCTCAAGGAGCTTCTGGAGTTACAGTCACTCTTAAGTACTTAAATGCACAATTAAAATAGAATCTGGCAATAGGTACACTTCTGGAATGGTAAAGTAAGAACTTCTGAAAATCTGCTCCTTCATCAAAGCAGCAGTAACACAAGGGCACTTTTTCAACATCCACTTTTTCAGGACTCTGGAAATTAACCAGAGGCTTGCAACAATTTGGAGTGTTTATTCAAGGAAAATATCTGAATTTTTATAAGAAAGGCAAGTTTTGTGTATGTTAATTTGTTCTCTTACTATTCTATCTCACTACCTCCACAGAAGCCTTGAAAACCAACACACAGCCTCAACAACCAATGCTGGAAACAGAGGAGGAGAATCTCTCATTTCTAGTTTCCCATATTGTATTATTTGCAATGTTTAGTTTTTCACAACAAAAAAGTTACAAGATACACAGAGGAAAAGGAACTATGACCTATGCATAGAAAAAAATGAAGTCGCCAGAAACCGACCCTTAGAAAGCCCAAACTTTGGACTCTCAAAACAAGGAGTTTAAATCAAATTTACAAATATGCTCAAATATTCTCTATCTAAGGAATTTTTAAAGCATGAGAATAATAATTCATCAAATTGTGATTATTAATAAGATATTGAAATCATAAAAAGAACAAAACGGAAATTCTGAATTTGAACAGTGTAAGAACTGAAATGCAAAATTCACTTGAACACAACAGCAGACTTTAATTTATGGAAGAAAGCATTAGCAAACTTGAAAAGAGTTAAACTGAGATTATTTAGCCTAAGGAACAGAAAGAAAAAAAATAAGAAAAGTGAACAGAGTCTCAAAAATCTATGGAACACCATCAATTATACCAGCACGCACATAAGTAATATCAGAGGAAAGGAGAGAGAGAAAGAAATATTCTTTATACAGAAAGAATATTTGAAAAAAAATAACAAAGTCTTTCCAAATTTGATGAAAAAAGGAATCTGCACATCTAGGAAGTTCAATAAACTCAAAGAGACCCTCACCTATGTACATCATAATCAAATTGCCAAAAGATGAAGTGAAAGAATCTTCTAAGAAGCAAGAAAGAAATTATTCAACTATCAACATATAATGATCCTTATAAAATAATAGTGGAATTCCTATAAGAAACCATACAAGCCAGAAAGGAGTGGAATGACATACTGTAACCAGAAAAACTATTATTCAAAAACAAAGAAAAAATTAAGATATTCTCAGATTAAAGAAAAGAGAGAACTTGTTGCTAACATATCTGCCTCACAGAAAATACCCAAGGGAGTCTTTTAGGCAGAAATAAAAGGAGATTCACATGAAGAGAAAATTCACATGAAGAAATGAAGCGCATTGTTGAAGGAAAATATAAAAGAGTGTAAAAATATAATTGTATTTGGAACTCATTTCTTCTCCTATCTTATTTATAAGAAAACTGCATAAAACAGTGATTATTAAGCTCTGTTGATGAGCTTTTAATAAATAAAATTCTAAATCATGAATGAATGAACATAAAGTGTTATATACATACTACAGAATCTTTTTCAGCCATTAAAAGGAATGTAATACTGACTCAGACCCTACAACATGAATGAACCTGGAAAACTTTATGCTGAGTGAAAGAAGCCAATCACAAAAGACTACATATTGTGTGATTCCATTATATGAAACATTCACAATAGGAAAATAATTCTTAGAGACATAAAGTAGATTAGTGGCTGCCAGGGGCTGGAGGGAAAGGCAGGAGCAAATGGGGTTTGCACTAATGAGTACTAGGTTTCTTTTGGGGATAATAATTTTCTAAAGTTAAATAGTATTATGGTTCCACAACCTGTGAATATACTAAAAATCACTTATTTATACACTTTTTAAAAGTGAATTTTTTTATGGTGTGTAAATTTTATCTCAATAAAGCTGTTATTAAATGTAGAATTCCACCTGTGAATTTAACCAGTGTATTCACACAGGACTGCATGAGTCCTGGAGACAGAGTGGATTACCTCCCAGTGGATACATTATCTAAAACTTTAATGTCATTTAGGAAATCCACCATGTGACCTTTTAATGTAACTATCTTCCTCCTCTGCTTTTTTTTATGCTCTAAACACTATTATTTCTGTCACTATACTCATCTCTTTCTGACTCTTCTTCCACTTTCAATAAATCTGTGAATCTCACTGCAACCCTGCTTACATGACAGTTCACATCTGTGATCAGCCACTGTCTTCTTCCTGCAGAGCCAAGGTCTTCACAGCAGAACTCCCCAAGCACACTCAGGTTTGCATTTTTCACTACCCTATGGACAACCAGGGACAAACATGTGATTAGAGTCAAAGCCTTGACTTTGGCCATCTCATAAGAGTGCCTTGAATTGAAGCTTTAAGCAAGGCTACATCACCTTTACTTAGTGTTCAACCTTCAAACAATGAATAGGTCTATTTTTTACTCAGAGGAGTGCAGATAGGAATAATAATAACACATGTTAGTTATGTGGGCACTTGTAGATGAGAAAAATGCTGCAAAAAGGCAGGTCTATTATATTGCAGCAGATTGGATTTGGCAGGTCTTTTTGGCCTGCGAATGAGAACATTATATTACTTGAAAGGGCACCCGTTTGCCCAGTGATTCATATAATACAGAATGAACCAGAAGCTGGGAATTAGTAAGCATAGCACTACTTTTTGCAAAGAATCTGGCATTATACTAAGATCTAAAGATAGAAATATATGTGAAACAAGGGCCCTGCCAACCCCAACAAGACACATCTCTCAGCTCCTGCTTTGCTTCCCTGAACCATTGCTATTTGCTCAGCTGGGTACTTCACCAGTTTCTGAGGGACTGTGGAAACTGCCCCTCCATTGTTCCTCTGCCCACATCAGAGGCCCCTGAAGCTGGCCTTATGCACAAGCTCTAGCGATATCTGTCTACAAGGAATTGTGCCCGTAATCCATAAGATTAGAGTTCCACTATATACAAAACTCCTTTCGTCATCATTCCTGGGTCACCTTGTGTTGGGGTCCGAATGAAATCTCTTGTGGCTCTGTAGCAAGTTATTCATGAGTGGAGCCCTACCGGGTACCATTATTTCATTTAGCATATTTGGTCTTTCCAACAAAACGCCCCGCTTTACAGGCAAAGGCTTGAAATGAATTGTCATGCTCACCCGGATGGAAAGATGGAATCTGCATGTCTTCCCTCATACGTTTTCCACTCCCTGACGTGTCCACCTTCTGTCTCTACCTGGCAAACTTCCTTCAAAAGCCAATCGAATTGTCAGCTTTGGTGTGAAGCCCCCTAACTCCTCAGAAGCTGCCCCCAAGACAGTCCCTCACTGCTTCCACATACCCCTGTACTGGTTGTTCTGTCACTGTGGGGTTTGTGGTCTCAGGACCTATGGGGTGGAGGCCACCTCTTTTTTATCAAAGTGTGATGTGGTAGAAACACAGTTGTTTGTTTGGGGGACTTTTTTATTTGTATTTGTATTTTTTTTACTTTCCTTATTGTGGCAAAATACACAAAATATAAAATTTAGTAACTTAATCATATTAAGTGCACAGTTCATTGATGTCAAACACATTCACAATACTGAGCAGCCATCACCAACATCCATCTTCATGACTTTTTTAATCCTGTAGAACTGAAACATCACACCCATTAAGCAATAATTACTCACGCCTGTCTCCTCCTGGCCTCTGGAAACCACCATCCTACTGTCTCTGTGAATTACGCTGGGTGCCTAATACAAATAGAATCAAACAGTGTTTGTCTTTTTGTGACTAGCTTAATTCACTTAGTGTAATGTTCTTAAGATTCGTTTATATGGGATCAAGTCTCAGAATTTCCTTTCCCTCTAAGACTGAATTGTATTCCAATTTTATGTACAGATCATATTTTGCTTCTCCGTTAATCTGTCCATGGATATTTATGTTGCTTCTACATTTTAGCTGTTGTGAATAATGCTGCTATGAATGTGGGTGCACAAATATCTATTCAGGACCCTACCGTCTATTCTTTTGAGTACATATCCAGAAGTGAATTTGCTAGATCATATGATAAATCTTTTTTTTTTTTTTTTGTAATGGTATACTGTTTCAGTGGCTTTATATTTTACATTCCCACCAATAGTACACAAGGGTTCCAGTTTCTCTACATCCTCACCCACATTTGTTATTTTCTGATTTTTGCTAGTCGCTATTCTAGTGGTGTGAGGTGGGATCTCACTGTAGTTTTAATTAGCATTTCCTTAATGGTTAGTGATGCTGAGCATCTTTCAATATGCTTTTGTATATTTTCTTTGGTGACATATCTACTCAAAAGCCCTTTGCCTATTGTTAAATAGAATGATTTGTTTTGTGTAGGTAAGTTTGAAGAGTTCTCTAAGTATTCTAGATGTTAATTCCTTATCTTCAGACACGATTTTCAAATATTTTCTCTGGTTCTGTAAGTTGTCTTTCTATTGTGTTGATGCTGTCTTTTAATGCGCAAAACATTTTAATTTTCATGAAGTCCAATTTATGGTTACAGAGTGACAGTTACAAGAGTCCTACAGACTTACACTTTAACTACTAAATTCACCTCTTGCGTGTTCTGAACAGATCTGGCATTGTCATAAGAACCTTAAGTTATTCGTGGCATCTGTTTAAAAGAGAACTTAGATGCCTGGCATCCTGAATCTCAGGTCTATCCTTTCAAGGTGTTACGTTGAGGCTAACCCAATGCTGAGAAGAGTTCACTGGGGGGATGCAGTGGCACAGCATCAGCACCACAGCAAACTTCACAGTGCTCCAGTCTGGACACAACCTGGCAAGCTACCAGCTCACGGGGACAAACTGAAAGCCTAGGCTTGGGGTTTCAGCCAGCATACCACAGAGGAAAACCTGGAAGGCTATCAGAATAGCATTTGGGATTTGCATTTCTTGGGAGTATAAAGGTAAACTATTTTGGTACATTTGAGAAATACAGAAAAGGTTAATAAAAAGTAAGAGAACTATCGCTTAAGACCTACCACCTGGAAATGACTTCTGTAAGTTCCAGTAAATTTCTCGCCAGCATTTTTTTTTTCTGCTTCGCTATATATTGTCAGGGGAATGCTTTTCTGCTGGACTACTGTTTCAAAGAGAAAATTTCTAGTGATGATTTTGTTCACTAGGGACACTTAACCCTTGGCTGGAGATACCTTTGGTTGTCAAGAGTACTACTGGCATCTGGCAGCTAGAGACCAGGGATGCTGCAATGTCCATGACACTTGGACAGAAACACACACAGTAAAGAATTAAATGGCACAGGATATCAACAGTGCTGAGTTTAAGAAATTCTGCTCTACTCCCAGTCACCTGGCAGGCTCACTAAAGCACAGCTTGATGGCCTCAATCTCAGAATTTCTGATTCCATTGATCTGGGTGGGGTCAGAGAACCTGCATTTCCAACAGGTTCCCTGAGGACTCCACACTTTCAGAGTGAGGAGGAGCCTAGGAGGATTACTCTCTCAGTCTCTTTTTCTAGCTTCTCACTCAATCTTCCCAAAGAGGGGAGCATGGAATTGCCCCACGTGGCATGCAACACCTACCTTTTCCCACTGGCTGGAGGCCCTGTGTTCAAATGCACTCTCTCTCCCTGCTGGGTGGAGAGGTTCCTGCACTTAAGAGACATCAGCTCTCTTCAAGGCCATATTGCACAGCGCTGCACTTCCCCACAGGTGCATCCCTCCCTGGGGTGCACATTCCTTTTTGTCACCCTGACTCGGTAGGATGAGGTGGAAGCCCACCTCCCCAGAACCCATTTCACAGTTGGTCAGTTCAGTTCTACTACAAGAAGTTCCAGCGCTCACCCCTTCTAATGACAGTCAATTTTTCATTTGCTTCTGAATTTAGAGAGAAAACAGAGTGTAGCTGATGGGTCTCTTTGAGCTTCACTGAAAGAAGTTTTGACCAGAAATGGAAAAGTAGACACGTCCTGGTGACTAGATGCTGTAGGACCTGCATCGCATGTGGAAAGTCGAAGGCCTCGACAGTGGACAAGGAAGAAAAGCTGCTGCAGAGGACTGGGAACTTTTACATACCTTTTGGGGTTCCAGCAGCCTGGGTGGCCAGCAGCTACAGGTACCCAGTTGTGTCTTTAATAGGCCCCTGGCTGTTCCTAAAAGGCACAAACTTAAGTCAATCCCAGACAAGCAACTTCCACCGCTGACTGACTTTCACCTAAGCTTATAGGGTGAGGCAGAAATTAGATGAAAGGCTTGCCTCAAAGCAGACCACAGGCTTTAGAGCCATTGCCATGGAACTATTTTTTGCTCCCTTTAAAATGTGTTTCAGCCAGGACCGCTGGCAGGGACTTTAAACAGCAGCGTGGCCCCTTTCAGGGGGGCTGCAGACACCCAGCCACCAAGGTTCTTGCCTTTAAACTGCTGATGCCATCCACTGCACCGGCTCCCCTCAGACCTCTTCAAGGTCTCCGTCCCATTTCGAACCTTCACAACTAGGCATTGGAGAATGCAGGCTACTAACCCCTGGTCCTTGGGGTTTGTCCTGAGACACTTAAAGTCACAGGGCCCCAAGGAGGGCTCAGCTTGTTGGTTGGAGTGTTTGTTAAAAATAAACAAATTATAAGCCTGAAACCTGTCCTTGACTTTCAAGGACTCAGACAGTGAGCTCAGCCACAAAGAAATGATCAATGTTATCAAGGAGCAGATAACAGACAAAGGGCCAGCTATACAGGAATCTGTTTTCTTCCGTGGGGCCAGTCTGTTTATCCAGCAGAAAGGAAACGGTGCTCTGTGAAGAGGCTGTAACCAACACATTTTCTCTAGGAATCCTGCTTCCTTAGGTGATCAGTGAGAGGTTGGATTGGATTTAAAACTAGATTCTGTCATTAGTGTCAGGATAGCGGCAGCTACAGACAAAAGGAGAAGCTCTGACGATACTGGAGGAAAAAAGAGAGGCTCCCAGAGGAAAACTGCGAATTTTAGGGCAGGCTCCAGACCCATAGGACAGGGACAAGGAGGGGCACTTCCACCCACCCCTGCTATTTCAAGACCAATGAGGGGTAGGATTTGGTTGCTATGACATCGATAGCACTGCTGCTGCCCACAGAAATTCAGCCGGAGGGTGGAGTAGTGCCTGGTGGCATCTCCGTCTCAGGAATGGGAAGGCAGAAGGAGCAGAATTGATTTGGCAATGGGTGCCCTCAGTAGGTCCAAAAATGATTGATTTCACATCCCTCAGCTTGAAAGACCCATAACAAGAAATCTAGAAGGAAAACAAACCTCTAGGCCTGAAAGCAAAAGGAAAGTTTAAAGAATAGCAATGAGTGAAACAGCAGTCAGCCCCCATCAGAGGGACCAACTTAGAAAGCACATTAGCATGTTAAACACTTGAGGAGGCCTGCCTGAAGGAACAGAAAAAAGGAGATGGAATGTTGAAAACAGATCCCTCCACAACCTTTAAGGCAGTCCAGCTAACAGCCCAAGAAACAGCTTAACAGCTTAAGTGACTCCACAAAGGCGTTGAAGTTCTTAGAGTGACAGGAAAGATTGTATGGTTTGCCTCAGAAGTAGAAGCTAGGGTGATGGAGAAGACCTCACCATCATGGCCCTATAATTGTAAAAGAAAATCAACAATATCAGGGTTCCCAAACTCAGGCCTCAAGGCTGAGTCATCCAACACCCTCTTCCAAATGTTAGCTATTACTAACTTCATGCATCTGCTAGATCCTCTAGCAAGGTAAAAGGCCTCAGGCATCTACAGAGGTCTGCCCCACAGGTCACTCATAAGTAAATTATTTGCTGGCCTCTGGAAGCAAGGATGCATCAACTGCAACCTTAGGTCTACAGTCCAAGTCTAGCTCCTGTAACTAATGTCTGTTGGCTTCCACACTGAAAATGTGAATTACTGCTATCTTCCCAGGTGCAGAACAGACAGGATTCGTTCTTTCACCTACCCAGAGACGTCTGCATGATTGACTCTTCCTTTAACTCCCTTCACACATTCCATGATGTAAAATGCTGATTTATTGTGCACTAACCAAAGTCTCACTGGAATGTAACTATTTGCCTTACCACCTGCCTGCCCATGTCTTCTCCGACTTACAGGAAATGCATAAACACTAAACGTCCTTAAAAAAAATCTATTTGGAAAAGCAGCCACAGCCAGCTCTGTGGTCTGTGTTTATTCCCAGGAATGTCCTAAAGCCAAGACTTATGCCTCAGTTCCTCATGCAGGTTGTCATAATGACCTCATCCGTGCCCATTTCCTCTCCCCACATAGAGTCCTTTAGGATGTGGCCAGTACTGGGGGCACAGGGGAAGTAGGTAGTAAGGTTTATGCTGAATCTGAAATTAAAGTTTCTAAATGGATACAATTAGACCAGGTTTTCTGTGACCAAGGGAGCCTACAAGTCAGGAGGGCCTGCCGGGATGAGAAGGGCCATGTGGAGAGACAGACGGCCACTCGGCTGTGAAGGCAAACGGTTTTCATCTCCATCTCACCAGCTTCTGCTGTCCAGTATACCCCTGACTCTGGGGCTGGAATTCTGAAGCTATTTTATCACATGTCTCAGAACATCTTGGGCTGGATATAAGAAAAAAGAGCTTGAGAAAGGCAAGTTAGAAAAGTTTTGGAAGTTCGACTCTTAGGCTGGAAAGGGGAACTCGTAGTAGTGTTTCCTGTTTGAATGGAGTGATATAGAGACCCGCTGTTGTCTGATCATGTTGCCACAACCCCTAGAGAAGGGCATGGCGAGTGTTAGAGCAGGCCTGCACCTACCCGCCCTCCTGAGAGTTGACAGTTGTACTCCCTGTAAATAACTTCAAAGAATCCTGAACTTCCCTGCAGACTGCGCCTAATTAACAGAGATCAATGAATCTCCGTTTACTCCCTTTTCTTAGTAGTCTTAGGTTTAAATAATATAGTATCATGTAATCATGAGTCTTGCGATTTGCATAACTTTTAGGCACTAATAACAAGTAGTAATGAATGATATTTTAGACCTTATTAACTCCCTTTACTCTATGGCAAGCTTGATTAACACTTCTGCCTGGTGTTACTGATAAGAAGCTGTGAGATACCCCTGGTAGCCAGTGCCAGGAAGTGTGGCCCATAAATGTCAGTATTGACAAAATGCAGCTGTAACTCAAGTTATATTAAATGCTCTGTAAGTCACAAGGTCAATGGATAGGTGCCAACAACCCCGAACTTATAAAAGCAGACTGCAAAACTTGAAGTTTGAGCAGACCTATATTAGAAAGGCCAGGAGCCAGGCTCTACTCCTTAGATTCAAATCCAGAAATAAACTTCTTTCTATCAGTTCCTTGCCTCTCGATTTATTGGTGGCAAGGGAAAGCAGCTGAGTGCTACTCAGACTGCAACAGGAGCTCTTAATATATCAATGGTCATAATGGTAGAAGTCCATTTGGGCAGCAGTGGGTAGGTTTCTGAAAAGAGGCTGGTGATCACGGCCCCAATAGCAGGGGTCAGCAAGGAGCAGCAGGTGTACCCAGAAGGCCCGTGAGAAGGGCCAACAGAGAGACAAACAGCTTTGTGAGGCCCTGGCACTGGACAAAAAGAGCACCTGAGACTGAGCTTGTCAACTCAGAGCAGTCTTGGATTATGACCTGGTCAAAGTACGGTCCTGAGATGGTAGAAGAAAAGCAGTTTGAAAATTATTTTATTTAAATAGCCGAGGAATATGAGTCTGTAGTGTTGGATAGGAAATTCCCCTAGCCCTTAGTAGAGCCAGGCAGAAGATGGAGGAACGTTTAAAAAATTTTAATAAGCATGGGTGAGTGACCTGAAAGGACGCCAGAATCTGTGAAACTGGAAAAAGTGTCTTTGCATACGCATGGAAAAACCCTGGAAATTCCAGGGGGAGTCAGGAAGACACACCGTTCCTGCCAGGATACGTGAGTGTGGAGTGTCAGAAAAATGATCAGACATCTCCAAGTACATCACAGACGTGGGGTCCACAAAAGAAGGGATCTGGTTTCCACGAAGGCAGGCAGCTGAGAGAGTTTGCTGGAAAGAGGATAAAGACAGAGGAGGGTTGTCTATGTAAAGTTCGAGGGGGAAGAATGAATCATATGGAAGCAGTTTAGAAATGCATGAAAATAAAGGAAAAAAAGACGCTTGGAAAGTAAAGGAAATGACATTTGGGGTCTCTTGCAATGATTTAAGTTGAAGGGCTGATATATTACAAACAGGTCTTTGCTCCACCCCACAAATGACAGGGCTAGTCTCCACCACAGGGGTTTATAACCAAGACACCCTTGATTGGGGTGGGGGAACTTTGTGTATATTTCAGTTTACTCCAAGTTTAAATTATAGGATGGGAGCTGACAGACTCAGCATTTTACTTCTCAGTCCCACAGCTACCTCCCCCCAGAGCAACTGAGTGACAGGACACCAGAGAGTCTTGCAGTTGGTGAGCAGAAATGACCATTAGAAGGGAAACTCCTCCAGGATGTAATTGGCAGAACTCACACTGATATATGGGAAAAAGGTTAATGCCCACAACTTTTTTGCGTCTTCATCATAGAAATGTAGATACAACTACCTTATACCCAGTGCATGAATGCAAACACCTCTGTGAGTTTTTCAGTTTTTTTTTTCCCACCACAGTCTGCCTTTCAGAGTTGTCAAGCTTGGCAGTCCCTGAGTATAAACAGTACAGTGACAGCCACCATTTACTGAGCTTCGTGGTTATGTTCCAACACCCACTTTCGCAGACCTTAAAACTCCATAATAACAGCGCATGAAGTAGGAATTAGTCTCCCATTTTACAGATTAGAAAACACTGGTTCATTGTCCAAAATCATATAGCTGATTCATATCTCCTGACGTGAAACCCTATTGGTCTTCTCTCGTTTTTTCTGCATATTTCTAAATGGATTGCCAAGGAAACTCTTCCAACTATAATTTGAAATAGGATGGAAAAAGCCTCCTTTATTTGAAATATAGTCAAAGCCCTTGAATGGGTTATGAAAGACATTAACCCCAGGGGAAAAAAATGATATTTTCCATCTGTTAAATCACCTTCCCGATATTGAGTGCACCTTATCTCCCTCACCTCTGTCCCTGGTGCGAGCACAGAATTATGCTCTTAGAGAACAGAAGCTGCCCTGCTTCACTTCCCACAAGTAGACCTTCATTTTCACTGGGAAGTGATGACGCTTTCTGCAGATCTGCTTATTTGCAAACAATGTCTGTCCAAACCATTACTGATGTAAGCGTCATTGTTTCTTTCAGAGCCAAACAATAAAGCTATATGACATATTTGAGGGAGGCATTTCCTTTTAAAGAAAAACAAAGGGAGACATTCAAATAGTCCTCGTGCAAGAGGCTCATTTCTAGACCGTCCAAGACTGTGTTTATCCTCTAGTGGTTCGTGTGGGCGGCACGGAAAATCTTTGAAGCAGAACAACTGCTACGGAGAAACCGCCTTTTTATCCTGCTTCACATTCCGTCTGGCCGGCTTTCCATCGTTGGACCTACTTTCAGCTGTGAAATTTTGTAAAACACATCAGTCGCCTTATTTTTCTAGGAGTCTGTCCTAATTTTCAAACTATATAAGTTTTTACGGAAAGGCGCCTGCCTGATAAGTTTGTTGAAACCTCATTCCCCATTGCATCACCTTCTCAGCACTCACCCCTCAGACAGGTCTTGAAGGTGGCGGACCCTCAATCATCCCTGAAGGAAAGAAGGAGGAAAAGTAGACAAAAAGAGAGCATCAGAGCCTGCAAGACGGAGCGTTACCATGACATTACCTGTTCATCCTTCTGTTTTTATTATGAATCATTTTGTTTGGGAGGCTCCTGTCCATAGTCCCAACTGGAGCTAACACTGCACCAGGCATGCAGTTGACTCTCATTAAATGTAAATCAGTGGTGAATAATGAACAGAACAGTCACCGCTAAAAAAAAATAAAGCTAGCCGGGCTCGGTGGCTCAGCCTGTAATCCCGCGCCTTTGGGAGGCTGAAGTGAGGGGATTGCCTGAGCCCGCGGGTTTGAGACCCGCCTGGGCAGCAAGACCTCATCTCTACTATAAATCAAAAAATCAGCCGGGCGTGGTAGCGCGCGCCTGTAATTCCGGCTACTCGGAAGGCTGAGGCGGAAGGATCGCCGGAGCCCAGCAGACGAGGCTGTGGTGGCCAGGAGCGGCCACAGCACTCCAGTCTGGGCGACCGAGTGAGACACCAACTCAAAAAAATAAATAAATAAATAAATAAATAAATAAAGCTGTTCTTGCCCCTAACCCAGGTGAGTGGGGTTTGATGCAAGCTGAAGAGAGCACTCGATGCTTGCTCCGTTCCACTCCCCCTCACCCCCACCCCCATTCTCTTAGTGCCTTGATTCCTCTTGATCAAGCAAATATCCTGGGTCCAGCCAATTGCTAGCAGATGTCCTGTCTCTATCTTCTGGTCATCAATTTTTTATTTTCGAATAGCGCATTTATCATTCAATAAATGTCGAGGCAGTATCCAGCCCTTGCCAGACCATGTGCAGATTTGGTGATTAGGACAGGCTTTTAATTTATCTAGGCCTTGGCTTTTTGAGATGTAAAATGAGATCATTAGACTAAATCCTGGTGGTCCATCTGGCCTCTAATTTAAAAATCCCGATAAAAATGCAGAGCCCTTTTTCCCAATACTCACGAGTATTCGTATTGTAAAGGCACATGTAAAGTCCAAGGGGCGGGGAGAATATAAGTCTGCAACTTGGGCTTTTGCCCCACATCCCATCAGCCAAGTGCCTGGTGACAGGCCCACCTGAGTCACAGGTGGAAGTGACACATTTCCTTTAGGCCTCATATCCCTGGCTGCAGGCTGCACTTGCCCCGGGTTAGGAGGACAATTGGGAGCACTGGCTCACCTCCTGTGCTAGGTGTCTTTCAACTTCAGATGTAGACAGCGAACAATGGGTGTTTTGTTTGCACACTGAGAAGTGATCTGAGGCAAGCTCAAAGGCTACTCCAAAGGGGCTATCGTTTCCACAAGTGGAAGTGGGATCCACCACAGCCAGGCGTGTCTTGTCTCCTCTCCCCTCTCTCACTTTCTCGCCATGAGTCTTCCCAGCCTTTGCTGACTTTACTCTATGAAGGGTGCGTTGCAAGAGATAGGTGAGGTAGTGGCTAGCAGCTCAGCATCCTATTATTCCAGGTTAGTAACCTTAGCTAATTGTATTCTATCATCTACATCCATCTGTTTAACAAATATTTATCGAATGCCTCTGTTCTGGGTGTTGGGGCTATGTCAACAAAAGAAACAAACCAGGCAAAAATTAAACCATAGATATTATATGGAATGAAAAGCATTGACCCTGCTTGGATCATGTATCAGTCACTGCACCAGTGGCTTGCTAACGAAGCTAGAATTGGCCCTGCCTGGATCACATGCCCATGCCTGAAATGAGAATTAGAGGAAAGTTGCTAAGATTGACAGCAAAGGGACATTTTAAGAAGGAGAACAAAATAATAGGATGCCCAGAACAGCACCTTCCTCCCGTAACCCCCTTTCTCTCCTGTGGACTCTATGCCATCCTTGTATAATTGCACTCTCACATTCTCTAAGGGCTATGGTTCCTGCCTTTTTTTCCCTGCCCACCCTCTCTCTTGCCCTGGCCCCAAATGACTTCAGCACCCATGTGTTTGGTGTATATAAAGCTTATCCATGAATGCCAGATTTCTTTTACTCCTAGTCACCTTGAAACGGCAATATAATTTCATCACTGAACTTGGTCGTAACTCAGAATGACTCTACTTTGCAAATACAAACTTGCAAATCTCACCCTCTGGCTTAAATCGCCTATCATTTGCTTCTATCATTCCTATCAGCTCTGTTCTAGAAACTCATCAGAACCTTTGTCCCAGAATCTCAAGAATCACGCTGGGTTCATTTTTCAACCCTGCCCAGACTAAACCCAACTCCGCAACTCAGCCCAAAAGAACTGCATGACCAGATAATCTGAGACTCGCTGTCCCCCAGCCTTATGGAGAATCATGAAAAGATTCTGGGAAATCTCCTGCCCTCTGCTTTGAGGCCCACTGTTCTACCATTACCATTCTCTCTCTCTCTGTCTCTCTCTCTCTCTCTCTCTCTCTCTCTCTCTCTCTCATCAATCCATTTATCCTAGCCATTGGTTTGCTAGCTTTCTTTCCTCAGCCTCTTCTCTGAGACCCACTCTTTTGCTATTTTCTCTCTCTCTTTTTTTCTCTCTTTTGTTTTCATCCCATTCACCCAGAGCCGTTGGTCTTGTTGGCTTTATTCCCTCACCTTGTTTTCAGAACATGATTCCTTCAATGACTTCCTCCTGTATATGATACAGTCCCCTTCTTCCATGCTTAGCACTTTGGAAACTGTGCCCCATCCAGTTCTCTAGGCCTGGTGCTCCTCAGTTCTCAGTGCCACCCTGGAAGGGGACTATATGTGGTATTCCCCTCAGATTGGCTTGAATGAAAGGGTCATGCTCAATCATTTTTTTTTTATCCTGAGTACCTAGCATCGCTCCTGGCACATAATCAGCATTCTCGTTGGGTTGGATTAGATTAAATTCCACTATTTGTGCCAGAGTTGGAATGCTGGAGGGTCCTCATCAAGGGTTGATTTAAATGAGAAGTGAAGACCTGATCTGGGCGTAGCTGCTGACAACCTCAGAGAAAAACAGTGAGGCCTGCAACCCCAGCAAGAGCTCATCTATACATCTTACAAGTCCTACAACTCCAGAATCAGAAGTTTAAAGGGGGCCAAAAAACTGCTAAGCTTGGTTATGGGGGTATTTGTCTAATCTGAAAAAAGAGAAAGTTGACAATCTTTATAATTGGAGAGAAGTAAAATAATAGAGAACAACAGAGTCTTCACCCATCTGATGAAAACAATTCACAAGCATTGGCACCAAAAGGGAGAAGAGAACCCAAATTAGCTGAGGAAAGAACTCTCATTTCATTAGCTAGATGGTGATTCATCTAGTCCATCATGACCTTTCACTCACTGCCCTCTGCGCTTTGCCTTCATATTTCTTCATTGGTCCTTAATCTCCAAGTTAGCTGAAATGCAGCGAATTCACAAAACTCAACATAAGATGTGCTCATTAAGCGCCTACCCTGCACAAGCAGAACAGGGGTTATGGGGATGCAAAGAGGGGCACGTCACCACTGCCAGGCAGGGTTTCCAGCTTGCTGCATGGAGTGTAGACCTGTCCCATGCACAGAAATGAGGGAAAAGTCATCATGTGCTCAGAGCAAACTTAGAAACAGACCCTCATTTGGCTATCTCAAACTTGAAGGATTTGCATGTGAGATTTCACTGGGGCAAGGGAGATGTTAAATTTGTACTTCCCAGCAATCTTCCCTCTGCAAAATGTAGATGAACCTAGGAAAATGGCAAGGAACGTGTTCTTCCCATCAGAATATGTTCTAACAAGTCTCTGAGTGGCAATGGTATTTTCCAGCAGGTGAGCATTAAACGAAGTGTACCTGACAGAAGGTCAAAAAAAATGTTCAACATGAAGTATCTCCCAGAAGGGCCAGAGCTGGACCTGGCATTGGGGCAGTTAGGGCATGGACACCGCTTTGCAGGATGCTAGAGCAGCCCACAGGGCTAGTGTGCCACCTCAAAGGGAAATGGTGTTTCTCCCGTGGGCTGTCCCTACTGCACCTGCCAAAAAGAGCATGGAATGTTAGTCAGCTCTGGAAGAAACTGTGGAGACCCTTTTACCTATCCCCTGCTTTACAAACCAGAGAAAAAGTACCTTGATGCAGACCACCCAGAAAGCTGAAAGATGCAGGACTAGAATCCAAGTGTATGACTGTCCAGCCAACACTCCATCCACAGTCAGCAAAGAACTACTCAGATACACCTCTGCTCTGTTCTGTAGCAGCTTCTCAATGAGTACAATGGTAACTTTCATCCTTCCAAGAGGACCAAACTCTCCAAACCAGAAACTGACATGGAGTCACTTAAATATAAAGGCAAGATTATTTTGATGAATAACTATTAGAAGCAAACATACAAACCAGCATGGTGGCTCATGCCTGTAACCCTGTACTCTGATAGGCCGAGGCAGATTGCTTGAGTTCAGGAGTTTGAGACCAGTCAGGGCAACATAGAAAAACCCCATTTCTACAAAAAAAATCAGCTAGGCATGGTGGCATGCACCTGTAGTCCCGCTACTCAGGATGCTGAGGTAGAAGACTTGCCTGAGTCCAGAAGGTAGAGGCTCTGTGATCGTCCTGATCATGGCACTAAACGCCAGGTTGAGTGACAAAGTGAGACCCCTGGCTCAAAAACCAAAGCAAAACAAAAAACGTACAGTTGTTGGCAAAAAGAAAAGTCTAAAGCAATGAAGATTACAGGGTATCTCTTAAGTGAGATTTGTAAAATTAGTATCAAAATCATGGGGAAGTTTATTAATTGTGGGGATAACAATAACAATAATATAATATAATTCAACACCTTTGAAAATGTTAGAAACTACTAAAACCTTAGATCAGTCCTTTCACTGTATGGGCTGGACTGTCAGCTCCATCAAACTCTTTTAAAAATTGCATTCCCCTACAAATTTGGCATCTCCCCTTGTCCATTCTCTTGCCCAGTGACTCCTGGACCCTGCATACCAAGAAGCACATCTCAAATACCTGCATAGCTTTCTGAGTTACAAAGATAAAATAATTCCAAGCTCCCATGATATCAAAAGCAAATAAGTCATGAAATTTCTTCTTATTTTCTTATTCTTTTATAAACTTCCAGCAGAAATCTATGCAAGTAATTCATGAAATAATAAATAAAAACTCAGGGCCAGGAAAAATGCCACAAGAAGTCCAAGAGAAGAAAGAAATGATATGTTTCAGAAATAAAGCACATTTGGGCCTATACCACTGATATAGATGAACCACCAGTTGCCTCTGAGGTTCCTACCAGCCAAAGCAAAAAGAGAACGAGGGAGATAGCATTAGCTCTTGTAATGAATAAGATGCTCTATAAGATGTCTGTTTAAATTACTTCACCAATCCTATGAGGTAAAAACCATTATATCCCTTGTTTTACATGAGGAAACAGGTTTAAAGAGTTAAGCTATTAATCTAAACACAAAAACCCATTGGGTGCTGAAAGCTTGGATTCCAGCCTAGGTCATCCTAACCCCAAGCTCACAGCTATGACACACATAGGTGGGAAAATAACTGTCTCCCAATTCTATTATATCATATTGAGAGAAAACAGAATGATTTCTTCAATACAGTGTTCAAAGATTTTCCTAAATAATGTGAGCTCTGTGCCACAGCTCTACTGTGTCCCTAAATGTTGTCCTGGCAACCCAGATCTCACAGATGATATTACTGGAAACAGGATAACATGAATGAGTACAGGTTTTGGAGTCCTACCACCTCAGGTTGGCAACTTGACTTCATCCCTGGGTAAGAAAGGAACTCCAGTTTTCTCAACTATAAAGCAATGACATTGTAAGGCAGAAAAGTTGTCTACCCTCATAGGTTCCATGACTAGAGCTTATAAATTACACTGACAAAAGACAGGAGAGTAAGTAAACAAATTTTATTTGACGTTAATGTTTTAATTTTTATATGCACAAAAACCTTCACAGAAAAGAAGTGAAAATTCCAAAGAAACAGTTAAATTTGGTGGATTTATATACCATTTCAACAAAGAGTGATAAATTATGGAAAAGTTATAAGACAAAGGCAAAGGGCTTGTACTTTTGGGGGGTGATAAACTATGGAAGGCATATGTATAGGAAAAACTAATAGAATGCAAGGGTTATTTTAGTAAGGCTTGTTTATACAGTCTCATTTTCATCCTAGCCCTCTCTCCCCAGTAACAATGGTTGTTTTTTCCTACCCCTGGTATAGGGTAGGAGGAGGGGAAGACCTTCACCAAGTTTATGTACTGCTTTTAGACAGATAGAGGGAGGGTATTTTCTGCTTCTTAATTGCCTTCATCTCAAAACAACCCTTATGCTAAAGTAGCATATTCTGAGGTAGCATATTCTGATCCTCTTCCAAATCAGTCCTGCTGATAAAGCATTGGGATTATAAGTGGTTATATGTATGATATCTAACAAAGGACAAGTGCTCCATAACACTGCTGCTGTTAATGTAACTTCACTGGGTCTGTCATTCACTGTTGGTGAACTGTTTTTAAAATAAAATATTAGCATAGTTGCCACAGTAAAATTACAAGAATGTCTGCAAAGGGTTTTCAGGCATTCTTTTACTAAATTAAATCTAATGTTAAGAGGATATTAAAATCATACCCTATACCCTTCCTAACTTGTGCTTAGAAAGGAAGAAGGGACTATTCCTTCCTGGGGTGTCTCTTTTCTTTTCTGTTCTTGTCTTGCCCTTATATGTTTCCAGCAAGTGCATCCTGCTTGAATCACCTGATCTTGTCTCACTCTCTTGTCATCTCAGTCAATGCAGGCCAAATCCTCAGCATCACAATTTCTTTTTGCAAAGTTCTACTTCTCATGAAAGTCTGATTCCCAAAGAAAGCCAAATGCTAGTCCCCAGAGGACAATGTTTATAGACACAAACCTTCAAGAAATACTTAAAAGGAAAAAATAGTCCTCTCTGGCACTTCCAAATGAAGCTCACATGCTCTTGCAGTGCAGTCAAAAGAAAACAAACTGCTCTCATTCTCACACTAGATCTTGGGTTCAAGGAAAATACTATATCTTGTGAATCAAAAAAGCTTGGAGGTTTGGGGCAGGAGAGGAGAGGAAGCCTCTCAAACCTCAACCTGGGCACATCTGAGGAGCAATCACGCTACACACCTTTGACAGCATGATCCTCCAGGCCTCCCATCACTCCCCAAACAGCGGCCAGGACCAAAACGGGACCACATCCCACCCAGGCATGCACAGCACAATGATAGCTGCACTAAGCATTGGCAAAATAAGTAGAAAGAAAAATAATTTTGGCTCAAGTTTCAGAATTTAATTATTTTCCTTTGCAACATAAGGCTAACTCCATATCAATCTCCATGATATTCTTGACTCTAAAAATATTTCCATAGAGAAAACTTCATCAGGAAAAAAAACAAGGCTCACAAGACTTCTCTCTGCCTTGATTCAGAGGTTGTTCCTGTTGGAAATGGTTATAGACTTAGTCTTCCACCCCAGCCACCGTCTTCCCCCGTCATTGCCACCACTTCCAATCATTCAACTCAGTGTTTAAATTCTAAGGCATTTGCTTGGCAAAACTCATGTTCTCTTAACATTTTTAAATTGAGTGTAGCAGCACTGAAATTTCTATAGTTGCCGGGTGAAGTTGATTCATCATTTCCCCTCATTCAAATATAATTATGAGTCATGCAACTACTAAGACATGCTCTGAGAAACGCATTGTTAGGTGATTTCATCATGGTGTGAACATCACAGAGTGTACTTACACATACCTAGGCTGTATGGTATACCCTATTACTACAAACCTGCACACCATGCTAATTAATCTACTGAGTACTGTAGGCATTTGCAAACCAATGATATTTGTGTGTTGAAACATATCAGAAAGATACAGTAAAATAAGGTATTATAAGCTACCATGCTAAATGCCATTCATCATTGACCAAAACAATGTTACTGTAATTTTATTTTAGATGTCTTTATCAGCTGTTCTTAGTTTGTGACGCTGAGAATATTGATTTCAATAGATACTTTAGAAAAAATAGAGAGAGAGGGAGGAAGGAAGGAAGGAGGGAGGGAGGGAGGGGACAAAGGAAGAGAGATTGAAAAATAGAGCAGTAGAGGAAGGAATTCTATCTTTCAGAAATTCAGCTTTTACATTTGCATGGTAAAAGTGCTGAGAAATTCTGTGCTAAGGAAACCTATTTAGCTCACACATACCTGCATATATTTCACCAAGATCCCCCCCTTTTTGTTGGCATAAAAATTACAATTGGAGAAGAAACCACAGACCAATTAAAACCAAGGCACCACTTGCATTTGAGAGCAATATGTCTTTACCCATCCTTTTACACAGAAGAACATTATCAGAATTTTGCAGAAACTGGACTGAAAATAAAATAATAAAAAGACCAAACCAGGCCAGGTGTAATGGCTTATGCCTGTAGTCCCAGCTAATTGAGAAGCTGAGGCAGAAGACCAATTGAGTTCAGGAGGTCAAGGCTGTGATGAGCTGTGATCATGCCACTGCACTTCAGCCTGGGCAACAGAGTGACACCCTGACACACACGCACAAAAGACCAAGCCTTGGCAATCTTTGTAGATGTATGGGTACCTAAGAATTCCTCTAATGAGTCCATTTGTTCTGTTCTATTGGGCCCAGGACACTGTCTAAAATCAGGCAAATATAAGAGGTTATATATCTTTGCAAATGTTGTATTTAGTGAAATGATATAATTGTTCCACTCAGAATGTATATATAGTTGTCCTTTGGTAAAGGATGTGTGTGTCTGTATTTTATTCAAAAACTAGCTATCAGATGAGTTGGAAGGCTGGGGAGCCCTATATGTACCTCATAAAGTCAAGGAACAAAAACAATGCCCAATTTTGAAGTATCAACATGAACCTAGAGTATTCGTGTCAATCAGGATTCAGAAGATTTTTGCATAAAAAGTCAAATAAAATGTTTCAGCCTTTGCAGGCTGTGTGGTTTCTGTTACAACTACTCCCCTCTGATGATGTAACACCATAGGCAACAATACATAAATGAATATGCATGGCTGTGTTCCAATAAAACTTTATTGACAAAACAGGTGATGACCCAGATTTGGTCTACTGGCTATAATTTGCCTACTTTAGCTCTAGACCAGAGTTGTTCCATAGATTTTTGTAATAATGAAAATATTTTATGTCTGCCTTGTTCAATGGGCTAGTAGTCACATCAACTGAGGAGCTAAATTTTCAATTTTATACAAATTTAATTAATTTTAATAGTCATATGTAGCTAGTGGCTACTGTATTGAACAGTGCAATCCTAGACTGAATAAATTTATATAAATATACAAATGATTACTTGGTCTCACAAATGGTCTGGAGGTGAAAGACTTTATCCTTAGATTAGAATATCCCCTATACAACACAGAGCTTAAAGAAGAAAGTGGTCTCTAGCAGGAATATGAACCTGAAATGGGGTAGAGAGAATTGAAATTAAGGTGCTGTTGATAAAGTATCTCTTCGACCAAAACTTGATCAGATTTCTCTGACTAGGCCCTGCCTTAGGCTTCCTTATCTGACCTCGCGGAACACAGTTCGAGCAAGAATTCTTCTACGTCAGTTCAGCAACAATCCCCCATTCTTGGCATCTAACCACCCTCAGCATCTTATCTCTCTGGCTTGTCTTCGGCAGGAATTCTGTTGAGTAGGTCTAGTAAGGATCCCCCTTACGTCTGATGTTTTCACATGGTTGTTTTCTCTCATAGTCTCCACCCTTCTCCTAGACCATGAACACCTGCTTACCAGTGCTATTGTCAGAGTAGAACCCAATCTCTCTCTCCCACTGCAAGACCCCATTGTAGTTGTCCCTATACCTACACCATGACCCCCTGAATAAAGTCTGCTTACCAACTTTTTTTTTTTGAGTTGGAGTCACACTCCATCTCCCAGGCTGCGGTGCAGTGGCACACTCTCAGTCACTGCAGCCTTGACCTGCTGGGTTCCAGCAATCCTTCTGCCTCAGCCTTCCAAGTAGCTGGAACTGCAGGCACATGCTACCAACCCCAGCTAATTTTTTATTTTATTGTAGAGACGAGGTCTCACCAAGTTGCCCGGGCTGGTCTTGAACACACGGGCTCAGTCAACCCACTCGTCTTGGCCTCCCAAGGTGCTGGGATTACAGACTGAGTCACAGAGCCTAGCCTGCTTACCATCCCTAATGAGTATTGTGAATAATATTTTCTTTAACACCATGAAAGTACACTTTAAAGGTTTAAATTTTTGCTGTTTCCCCATTACCTTGGAGAGATTCATTAAAAAGAAGCAGTTTAACCATTTTTTTTCTTTTATGCTGTAATTCTCAGTAGTCAACCTCCGCTCTCCAGTGAACTTATATTCCCAACACATCTAGAATTGTATGATGGTGCTGTGAAGAATAAAGGGCAGGAAAGTAAAATATGGCATGATCTACCTGCAATTTACCCCTGTTCTGATGACCATTTAGGGAAAACTGCCTACTGCCGAGAGGAGAGAACCCTAGCCCAGGAGCTCTGGACTATGGGAAACAGCCAAGTGAATTCCAGTTGAGATGAGACTGAAGGAGAAAACTGGGAGTAGGGGGAGAGAATGAGAAGAGGGAGAAGGCAACATTATGTCTTTATACACCTCTATTTTGCCATGTTAATATATAAAAATCTTTTTCTTCTACTTGGTATTAGAAACTCAAGGTCAAAATAGAGACATATTATTCTCTTCTCCTTCTTCTCATTCTCTCTTTCCCCCCTTAGTTTCCTCTTGCAGGCAAAAGGAAGTAATTAGTTCATCATCACCACTTATAAAGCCAGTGAGATTTTCAACATCTGGAAATGACACGTTTCTAGTGTAAATTGGGGACTGCCCTCATGGTGTTTGGCCTCACTATGTGGTTCTGACTTGAGACAATTTCTCAAAGGCCTCTCCCTCTCAGCATCAAACACAAAGGCCATGGCCCCAGTCCTGATGCCTCATGTATTGAATGAATGCTCCTTGATTTAGACAATGATCTTCTCCTGTCCTTCTCTTTTTTCATTCTCGTCCCTCTTGCCCTGGCTCTCATAACTGAGTTCTGCCTACAGCAATAAAAATGCATCGCTTCCACTTCTAGATGACTTTGCTGTAAACAGCCAAAGCAGAAAACCTTTTCCTTCAACAAGTAGAAGACCATTTCCCATGAACTAAACTCACAGACCCCCCACATAACTAGAGCAGACAACACATGGCAGTGGTAGGGAGCCCATGTCAAGACTGGGGTTGGACCAGAACCCTAGCTTACTTTCAGGGAAGGGCTTCCAGAGAGCTGGAATTGAACCACTGTGCATATGCTGTGCTTAAGCTATTCAAATGTCTTCTACAGGGCTGAGTTCAAATAAAGATGGTTTACTTCAAATCAGTGTTGACCCAGTCATTAGTTTGTGCAACAGAAACCTATTACATACGCCTGCTGGTGTTTGGTCTCAGGCTTACAGCAGTGAATAAGACAAGGGTCCCATGCTCAAGGAGTGAACAGTCAAATAGTCAGTGTGTGAAGCTGAGTAAGTACAGTAAGTCAGGTTGACTTTTCAGTAGTCCATCAGGAGATACCATGACATAGTATGACAATTCATTTATTTGTTGAAAATAGACATAGTAATTCTCAATTCACAAAACTACTATAAACAGTCAATACATCTTTATAATAAATTGCCACATACTATTAAAGGAAATGAAATCAACATATTTAGACCATCACGGTACTAATAATTGACTTACACAAAAAGCACTATTCAAAATTAAAGCAAAATGAGTGGGTAAAATTTCAATGGGGAACAGGATGTTTACACAGTCTCAAAATATTTTTGTCAATTAATAATTAATTTAAAACAATAGTTAACTTAGAGTCAAGAAATGGGATCAGAGTTAACAGCATCAATATTGGAACAACTCAAATTCATGTGCCTCCAGATATAATGCACCCAGGAGGACACAATGTCACTTAGGAAATAATTTTACACAAACCTGCATTATCTGAAACATCAGACAAACCTAACATGAGAGGATACCCTAGAAAGTGGCTAGTCTGTATTCTTTAAAAATGTTAATGATTTGGAAGGCTGAAGTGGAAGGATCACCAGAACCTAGCAGGTTGATGCTGGGGTGCCCGTGAGTGTGCCACTGCACTCCAGCCTGGGCAATGGAGTGCATCTCCAACTCAAAAAAAAATGTTAATGATATAAAAAACAAAAATTGTTGGGAGCTGGCCATGGAGGCCCACTGAGCGTTAGGGATCAGGAAGGGCTGTTGACCCCGAGACCACTAGGATGCGTTCAGGAGCTATTGACCCCATTTCCTCCCCTTTCCTACTCAGCACTAACCAGATTAAGCTCCTGTGAGCTCAAAACATAAAAACTCTGAGACCGGGAGGAACACAAGCTAACTTTAGAAGCTCATTGCTCCCATTCTTCCACAAACTGCAGTTTTGGCTTTCACACAACTTATAATTCAAACTTGTGTCACATCTAAGAGCCTTAGTATTGGTCACAGGCTTCTGGGTCATGATCTTAGGATTTATTGAAGGTGTAAATTGTAGAATATAGTTTTAGAAGACAGCCATTTTGTTGAAAGAATGCAGCTGGGTTACTTGCAGGTAGCCCACTGTGAACTTTGGACTGGGCCACATTCCAAACATTCTGGGATGGGCCACTTTCGTTTGTAAAGTAAATACTTAAGCTTCTATAGAATTGTTTAACTTGGCATAAATCAATCAGCTTAGGATGAAAAAGTTTTGTAGAATATGTTAGTCACGGATTAGGTTATCCTTTGTTATGGGATTTTAAGATTATCATATGAAAAGGGTTTAAAGGCAATCATTGATTAAGTTTTCATGGATTAAGGTTTCTGGTGGGTAGGGGACACCCCTCCCACATCTGACTTTGTGTATAAAAGACCCATTGTAATTCCCAATAACACACATCGCTTCTGCACTAGACTGGAGTCCAGTGTCTTTCTTTCTCTTCTTCCCCCCAATTACCGACATCATCCCCACCTTTGGGGTACCCTGAACCCTGCTGGAGCTGGACTCTGGCAAAAAAATAGTCTCCTCCAGATGCCAGGGGTCTAAAGAGACATGGCAACAAATGCAAGTGTGCACCAGAACAGGATCCTGGACCAACAGCAAAATGGTTATAAAACACATTTTGGAATAGCTGGGAAACTGAAATATAGGAGCTGTAATTTTTATAATAATATTATGTCAATGTTAAATTTCCTGAACTTGATAACTATATTGTGGTTATGTTAGAATATGTCCTTGTTCTTAGGAATTACACATCGAAGTATGAAGGGGTAAATGAGATGATATAAGCAATTCGACCTCAGATGAGTTTCAAAAAACTGATAGGTAGGAAGGTAGATAGAGGTAGAAAGAAAATAAATATGGTAAAATATTAACAAGGGTGAATCTGTATAAAAAGTATATAGGAGCTATTTGAAAGTAAAAACACCTCTCTCATGGGCTGCTGAGAAACATTAAGAAAATGTGAAAGCACCAGTGACAGGGCTTCACACACAGAATGTGCATTCAGTAAATGCAAGTTGACTCTAAAAAGTTGAGTAATTATCCCCAAAGAGATAGATACAGAAAAACTGGTGGTGGAATGAATACCCGCAATTTACCCTTTGTTACTAAAAATAAGTCATATTGTACATTCGAATTATGCTAATTGAAGCAAGTTATGTGCTATTTGCTTTCCCTTGCTTAAGATGTTTTCTGTCTTTGCTCAACTCTATTTCATGTGAAAATGTGTCTTTGCAGCTAATGCTGACTTTACAAAATGTTCAGTAGGTGAGCAGCCCCCTAACTCAAAATAAAAAGCAATTACATGCGCTGAGCTTGACATTTAATAATGCCCGATTTAAAGCAGCAGCAGCAGTTACCTAAGCACCAGCATCCTCACTAGAAACGGGGAGCAGTGTCTGGACAATGTTTTTCACCTAGAAGGTTTTGGAAAATTAAGTAGGAAGTGAGATATACGTTTCAAATGTGAAAGGGGAAAAGTTCAGCAAATACTGGCATTAACATGGGCCAATAGAGGCAGAAAGAATAAATGAGAGAGAAAACTTCCTTAGAGATTTGTGGATGCACTGAGAAAAGCTACTATTTACCGTGTGCCTTATTTCTGTGAGGCCCAATGTACTCTCTGAAAATTGCATATTATTCCCATTTTGATATGAGGAAAGTAAGCACAAAGAGTTATGTATTTGCTCAAATCACATGAGTGCTTAAATCACATGATTTGCTTAAACGGAACTCTGAATCCCAGGGCAGTTTTCTTTTCTGACCTCCAGATGGAGTCACTAAAGGCAGCATTCTGTCTACCTACCCTATGAGCTCTCTACAGCCCCTCCTTCTCCCACTGTACCCCTCGCCCCTCTCACAACACTTTATTATGAATATATTTCTGCTCCAAGGGAAAAATTACAAGCCCGTCTCATCCAGGTTGCTTTATTTGGCCCCAGCAGTGTTGTCCGTAGGTTTTCCTGGAGACAATGACCCAACATAGTAAAAACGAATCAGCAATAGAGTTGGGAGATTCAAGTTTAGCCCAATTCAACTGTCACATATTGTTGCTTAATTCCTTTGACTTTGTTCCCTTGAGGCCACGAGGAATTCCGTCCTATCATCATTAATTCTTCCAGCTCATCACTAAAGATTACCACACACCAAGGTGTCCCAAATACACGGTTCCAAGAAACTCTCTGAGTAGAGAAAGAGCAAAAAGACGGTTGTCCTGGACCACAGGATTATGAGACAGCCTAGAATTCTAGAACTCAACTTCAGCCCCTAGAGATTTCTCAGACCTGAGGGGCTTCCGGTCTTGTGAAATGACAGGACTCTCAGCAGTTGACAATAAGGACTGAGGGACAAAACAGATGGAGAAAGGGAGATTATCTTTTGAGAAATATTGCTTTGAATGTTTCCCCTTAATCTGTAATTCTTGCTCATTTTTAGAGTTGAAAAAAATCTTCGAAAACATTCAGGAAGGTAAAGAACATGGTTGGCACACATATATCTTCAGAATGACATAATCCAGATGGCGTGTTGCAGGGGTACAAGAGCTTGATTGAACATTGGCTCGCTTGTTACTCTCAACAGGTAAAACTGATTGCCTTTTAGGAGATAGCTCAGGTTAGAGGTCATGCTGAAGCCTGTTTTCCAAATCCATTGCTTGTCTTCCTCTCCTGTACTCCCTGGTTCTCTTGAAAGTAGCCTTAACCAAGTCAAACTCAGTATTATTCCAGGATAATCTGTCCCCAAGATTGCCTTCAAGTTAAATCAAAGCACAGCTTGGGATTCACCTGAGACCCTCAGGAAGAAGCTGTGGGCCTGCACACGTGCCTTCTGGCCCTTTCAGAAGCAGGTTGGCAAGCTCTGTTTGAGAAGATGTGTTTACTTCCATCCATGACGCCTCCCGTGGAAGACCTGATTACTCTAGTCCTCCTATTCATTTAAATTCCTGGTGGCATAGGAGATTTATTGTTTTGCTGACAATAATTGCCCTTTCCGTGATAAAGTTGCAGCCAGCGATGAGCTAGGAGGAGGCAACTCCCATTTGTCCATTCATCTTGACTAATTAGCCACTAGCAGAAGAAAGCAGCCCCACACAAATGACTGATTTTAATGTGTTGCCCATAGTTGATTGAATGCAGACGTGCATCTTCGAAAGATCCATCTTGTTGTCAAAATGGTAATCATGACACAGGAAGGCTTTATTACACAAGCCAGAGTCAGGCTGTTACAGACAGCAAATGACAGGTTCTTCTCTCTACAAAGAGAGAGACCCACCTGCCAGCACCACTTAGAGTCTTTTTATAAATGATTCTACAGTCTTCTCAAGACGAGTGGAATAAACTTTGTGAAGCAGTGGGTGACCCTGATTCTCACACGTAGCTCCCAAACTCCAGATTCAGTGGTAAATTCCCCAGTCATTTTCCAGACACTAATGTCACCTCTGCCTCTATCCCAAAGCATGAGGGTGTAAATATTTAGAAGTTTTAGTTCAACAATCCTTAGCATTTCCCAACAGACTGAGAAAAGAAGACATAGGTCAATAGAGCAGCATCAGTTGAAGTCAGTCAAACAGTGGCTGTGCAGCAAGGTTTGCCTGTCAGATTCATGTCCCTTCCTCTGGGTTCCCTAAGCCTAGAAAATGACAACTGCCCTGTGGGCTGAAGTGGCCTAGTTGTAAGTCAGGACTTCAGTGGGGAGGGACCTGAGGGAAGAGACCTGGGTGCTAGCCTCACACAGAACGTGCCCAAAATACACGAGTGAGGACTTGACCGGTTCACAGTGGTATTTTTATCCGAAGTAAAGGACACTCCTTCATCACCTGCAAAACTCCAGAGATGCAGTGGTTCCAAGGAAATAGATGAGATCAAGGCAGGCCCAAAACTGAGAGGTTCAGAAATGGAAGGCAAGACAGGGAGATAACTAAAGCGGCAGTTGGAGACGTTTTACTTGGATCAGAATCAATGTTATAAATTGTGTGTAAGATAGAGCAACTTCTCAAGAGAATGTGCTTTGCTTGGTGTGGCAGACAACCTCCAAGAGTGTCCAAAGGATACCTGCCTCCTGGCATCCAAAACCTTCCATAGCCCCTACCACAATCGAGTATGGTGGAAGTGACGGTATGTCCCAGGTTATGAAACACACAATCTGCAGCTTCTGCAGCTTCCCTGGCTTGCCTGAACTCGCCCGGGTTACCTGCCTCTGAGAATGGCCATGTTGTGAGCAGCCCCACAGGGATGCACGAGGGAAAAACCGAAGCCTCTAGTCTGCAGCCAGGTGAGTGTGCTTGGAGGTGGGTTCTTCAGCCCCATTCAGTCTTCAGAGACTGCAGTACCAAAAGATAGGTGAGCTGCAACCTCCAGCGAGACCCTGGACCAGAACCATCTGGCAGAGCCACTTCTGGACTCCTGATCCTCAGAAGTGGGATAATTTCTGTTTGCTATTTTCTGCTAAGCTTTGACATAGTTGTTGCAGGGTGACACAGAACCAATATATCTGACAAGGTAGTGCCAACTCTGCCAGAGAAAACAACCAAGCTGAGCGTGGATGGGTCAAGGGAATAAGGAGGTGATGCTTGTGATTAATCTTTAAAAGCTTTTATTAAATGAGATGGGAGGGAGCAATTTCAGAGACGACTCCCTAGTTTGTTTGCCAGGGCTACCACAATAAAGTCCCATAGACTGCGTGGCTTAAACAATAGAAACGTATTTTCTCACAGTTCTGGAGGCTGGAAGTCTGAGATCCATGTGTGAACGCCTCCCTTCTGAGGACGGTGAGGAAAGGATGTGTGCCAGGCCTCTCTCCTTGCCGTGTGGATGGCCATCTCCTTCCAGTTTTGTCACAACATCTTCCCTCTGTACTTGTCTGTGTCCACATCCCCCCCCATAAGGACAGTGGTCATATAGGTTAAGGTCTACCCTAATGACTGCATTTGACTTGATTACCTCTGTAAAGACGTTATCTCCATAATAGATCACATTCTCAGGTGGCGGGGGGGGGAGGGTAGAACTTCAATATATGAATTTTGGAGAAGCACAATTTACCCCACAACACTTCCTCGTTCTATATGTTCTAGCACAGCTGTTTCATTGATAGGTTAGGAACAAGAAGCTTCATAAGTAAGCAGAGCTTTTTAGGAAGAGAACCCCCAGCAGTGTTTTAATGCCATAGCTCAAAGTTGTTGTGCACAAAAAGGTCACATAAAAATTATTTGTAACTTTGCCCAGTAAGAGGAGAAAAGAGTAAAAATAAAGACAGTCTTTCCCTGCCATCCCCCCTCACCACCGCTTGTTTTTTTAAATGAATACCCCTGTCAGCCACATAGGGGTCACATTCAAAACTGAAGTCAGTGCTTGTGAGTGATCAGTATGTATATGAAGTCTTTTTCCTGTTATAGGTTAAAATGCAATGTGTAATACCCTTTCTTGTATCATTATTGCTCTTCTAAATGTGTACCCAGAGGCTATTCTGTGATGGCCACCTGCAAAATTTAGAACGAATGTGTTTCTGGCACTGTCACAGTTATTCAAATGTAAGAGAAATACACACTTTCCTGAAAGATTAAATTTGAGGCAGATCTTTTTATTTTTATTTTTTTAATATTCAAAATTCACCTTTGAATGGCCATAAAAGATACAAGTCGTGCCTTTCCCTAACATCTAAGGGAAGTGAGAAACTCTTTAATGCCTGTCATGATTAGATTGCTCTGCGGGTTGCCAGGATACCTTGGGTGTATGTGCTTTACTGCTGGTGGTAAATGACCGTGTCCACCAGTACTTGAGATTTAATATGCAGAGATAGAAATGGCAGGAGAAAGACAACCGCTCCTGTCATTTTGCTGCAATCTTCCCACTGATGTGATTGGCAATGTGAACTGGAGCTAGAGGACACTGAGATTAGTTTTAAGCATTATACAGCATCTATAAGCTGTTTCCTTATAGCAGAATATAACGGTTCACACAAATCTCAGAATGAATAATGTAGACCCTTGAAATAGCACAATATTTCAAGTAACATTTAAGTGAAAATCTAGAACGAGTCAGAAAACAAACACAAGTAAGGAAAGTGACTTATTGTAAATGTAACTTGTCCAAATTGGGTCCCCAAAAACTGGACAAGAACTTGGGAAAAATGAAGAGTTTAAGTCCCAACCAGTTCTGGTACCTACTGAATGTGGGAACCTTCTAGTTCCGGGGCCTGTTGGAAGCTGGAACCTCTCTCCAACATCCCTAAGCTCTGTCTCCCTCCTGAGAAATATAGACATGTACTTTTATGTGACAGGCATACGCTAAGAACTAGAAATAAAAACAAAAGTGTTCCTCTACCTTTAGTGAAATGAGAGTATAAAGAAAAAATATTCAACCATAAGTCCAAGAAATATTGAGTCAAATCTTGTTCTAGGCATTGGAATACACAAGGGAACAAAATAAAGACCTAATGGAGCTCAGAGATGAATACAATATTGGGTATACAATATTGAAGGTTACAGAAGACCCAAGAATGGGTCCTAAGAATGAAACTGGGAGCTGGATGTAGTCAGGCCATGTATTCATTCACACATTTTAACAGTACTCAAGTGCCTCATGTATTTCCTTGTTCTTCCAATTACCAGATATGCAGTTATGAGTAAGAAAGCTCCTGTTTCTGCCTTGAGGAACATAGAGTCCAGTTAGAAAGATAAACAATTCAACAAGCAATTAAAACAGAGTATTAATCACAACTAGGCTTAATTTTAATGTAAGAAGTCATGATTATGAAAATTAAATCATATGCCAAAGTACCCAGCACAGAGTAGGCACTCAGCAATTACGAGTATTTTTATAAACTAGACAGTTTTACTTGTGTAAAGAGAGAACTTATAAACAATAGTACATTGTAATGATTTCAGGAACAAAGAGGGTTAACACAGGAAGTTTTGATGCCTCATATAACCTTGAATTAAGTACAAGGTCCTAGTTCCCCATCTCTGAGGACTCCTATTTGTCCAGCCCAGACTAATTTTTCTCTCCTAATTTCACTGTCTAGGAGAGCTCATTAAGAGATTTACCTGATCAGACTAAATGTTTCTTTTCTTAATCCATATCATTACACTTCCAACACCCCCTGTACTGGCCTAAACATTTGAATTTCATAGCTCCATTAATGCAAATAGAATCTCATCAAGGTCTAAAGATTCCTAGGAGAGCTGGCATTGAATGTCTTCATTTGAATGCATAAGATAGCAGCATCCCCTTGCATATTCCCCTTGTTTACAATGAGTCCTTTGGTCAGAGGTGAGATCATCAGTGCTATGCAAAATGAATGAATGCATTTCAGATTCTCTATGTGCCTGAATGAACCCAGACCCCTTTATTTAACTTCAGGCAAGTCCAATAACATGTTCATGATAAGAGTGAATTGTGCAGAATTATTAACATTCAAATGTAATTTGCACTCAAGTCAAAATGAAGGACAAAAAAAGTAAATGAAGAGGGAGAAGTCACTGTCAAAAGTATGGAACCAGTAAGAAGCCTCTGCTACTCTACAAGAGGGCCAGGAGAAGACCAGATAGAAAAGAGTGACTTGAGTGTGAATGTGAATTCTCACCCCAGTTCTTACCAGCTAAGAGAACTTGATGGGGTCAATAGACATGTCTTTACCTACTTTCTCCCGTCTGAGAAACAAGGATGATACTCTTTACCTCAGAGTTTCAGTAAGGACTCAGAGAAACAGCAGAGTAGATGAATGTTTTCCATGGTACTTGGAAAATAGGCAAAGTACAAAGAACCAGAGATACAAAGGGGATTGCATTTCTATAAGACTAAATGAAAAAACACACACTGCCATTAAATTTTAAAAAGTAAGTGAAATAGACATTTTTTATATTAATATGAATTATAAAATTAACTAAGGAAGAAACATACCGGTAAAATAAGTTAAAAATTATTAAAGAAATTGAAGCAATATTCAAAAGTCTATGTGTACACACTTAAACTCACACATACAAGAAGTCAGGAAAGAATTGATTTCTTTCTTATCCAAGTTAAAATAAGAGACTAAATAAAGGCTGAAAAACACCCAACTCATTAATTGGCTACTATGAGCTTGATACCAGAATTTTAGAAGGATAGTACTAGACAATGTAATTAGAGATCAACCTCATTAAAAACAAATAAGCAAATATCCTTAAAAAAACTCCAACAAATTATCTCTCACAGTGTGTCATGAATACATAATGACCAAGTAGGACCTCTCCAAAGAACACAAACATATTTCAATGTCAAAAATCAATTGTAATAATTCTCCGTATTTACATATTAAAAACGTGATCTTTTCAAATGATGCAAAAATAGTAAAATTGAATATTTATGATTAAAAATACACTCAGCAGGCTGAAAATGGAAGGACTTTCCATAGCCTGGTAAATGACAGTTAACAGAAACCAAGAGCAAACACCGTAACTCATGATAAAATATCAGTTGGATTTTATGCAGAAACAAAACAAGAAACAAATGCAAATTCTCACTGCTTCCATTTAGCATTGTACAGAAGATACTAGCCAATGCAACAAAAGTTCTTTAAAATAATAATAAAATGAATTAGAAGTAAATCAAGCTTTCTTTGCAAACAATATATTCTTGACTGCAACTAACAGTATCTCCAATAGCGTCCGCGATAAACTATTAAAATTAGCTCTTTTTAAAAACTGAAAATAGCAGTAACATCAGTAAGATGGCTGACTAGAGATATCTAATGCTTGTCCTACCAAGAAAAAAGGGCAAAAACAACAACAAAAGAAAAAACTGTATTTCAGCTAGAGTGCCTAAAGAACAATGGAATACAGCAAGGAATGACAGAAAGCCTGTGAAGCATGTAAGCTCAGGGTGGCAGTATAGAGAGAGGAGTGATGTTTCTTGCCCATACAAAACTGTCCCACAGCTGGGATCTGCTCAGAGCCAGGAGGGACTTCTCATTGTGGGGAAATGGTAAACAGTGGATCCCCAGAATCCCCCATCACTACCACAGACCCCTGTAGTCCTTGCTGCAGGAAAGTTTCACAGGCCCTGTGCTCAGTTTAGGGATCTACCTGGAGTTCACGTGGCAGCACTGCTCTAGAGAAAGAACACATTCTGTGTTTCCCCAACATCCATGAGCCAAGCTGTTGCAGAATAGCACTGGTTTAAGGTGGAAATCACTGCTAGAACACATCCTGCTCTGGGGGGCAGTAACTACTGCATCTTCCAGTCCCTGAGGCCTTGCTGTCATTGCATCATGTTCACACAGGTAACTGCAACATCACAACTGCAGCCACTCCAAGCCAAGCCCAGCAGAACAGCCATGTCCTCCATGCCCAAGACCAAGTGAATCCCTGCACATCAAAAAATGGGCAGTCCTGTACAACAGGGAAATCAGCCCTGTGACAAGCAGAATAGCTGCATTATGTGCACTGCCTTTGGGTCTGAGGATTGATCCACCCAGTGACCCCACCCCAGGGATGTCACTCCTATGACTGGTAGGACTGCTGTGCTTTGGGCTTGTCCTCCAACATCTAAGGACAAGCTCACCCAGCAGCACCACCCCTAGCAAAACCATGCCACTACCTCCACAAATACTTGCAGTCTAGGCCACTGAGGCACTCACATACCATCAACAAGGTACATCATTGATCACAGCTGAAGAAATTTTATGAAGATTACAATAAAGCATCCATTCAAAACCAAAGGCAAAGCATCCTGCCCAAAAAACACTCTAGGATGCATCCACCAAAAAAAAAAAATCTTTCCTTACAAAAGTAACTCCATAAAATTAGAAGAGGCAGTTATCCACTAGATGCAAATATATCAACATAAGAACGCAAGAGAAGATGGTCACTGTGGAGCACCAGATTGGTGCCCCTCTCACCAAGCACAGCAGAGAATAGGGACCCAGCCAAAGATAGATGAAGATACCTTGAACACTTTGGGATGTGTGAAACACCCTGTACCCAGCAAAGTTCTCTTTGAACATATAGAGACCAGGAAGTGATGGCAGACGTGGGAATCCTGGTGCCCCATCCCCCACCATGTACCAGACTCACACATGAGCTGAAGCTCTGCCCAGTGTTTGGTGATCAAAAGTTTGTGAGTATACATAAGACATTTTGGGATGGTTCCCCACTCCCTGACATGTGTGGATCATCGGGCCCACACAGGAGGAGTCCTGGGCAGGGCACAGTGACAGGCAAGCAGAATGGGGAATAAAGGAGGTGTGTACTGGGCCAGCCACTGTGAGTGCTGATCTCACAGGTGAGGAAGGTCAGTCCATGGAGTGAACCTGATTTACCATCAGCCAATGGCCATTGTCCCAGCCAGATCAGGAGGAGCCATCTCCAAGCCTTGTCCCTGCATGGTGAAGCCCACCCCCTCCTCTGTGGAAAAGAGCTCACTCTGTTTCAGGAGCAAAATGCTGAACAGGGAGGGAGCAACACGAGGGATACCTGAAGCCTTTCTCAGTGGGAAGGCTTCTGGGCTGTGATGCACAGACAGCAGACAGGAGGTCCGTCCCCTCTCTCACTCTCTACAGAGTGTTAGTAGCAGAGGATGAAAGTTGGCTCAACTAGATTCACAGAGGGAGAGAAAATCTGCAATGACCGAAATCTGCCACAAGTTGGAGCAAGGAGCAGAAGTGAATGCCCCTTCCTCTACCACTGAGTGACCTAGACTGAACCACAGAAAAGGCCCTAGAACAGAGGGTAACTGAATAGCTTCAGAGCAACAGAACCAAAGTAGAATTATAGAGAGAGAAGAGAGGCTTGTCACAAATGAAGAAAAATGTCAATGAAAAAATACAGGCAACCCTCAAAATCCAAAAGAAACAGCACCCCAAAAAGCACCTATCAGAGCACAAATATCGGAGCCCTCCCAGAACGACCTGCTTCAAATGACAGCCACAGAAATCAGAGACAGGATGGCAAAAATGAACAGGGACCAAGATAAACCAGAATCAAAACTCACTGAAGTCATACAGGAAGTAAAAGCAGTATTGGCCAGTTTCAAAACAACTCATTCTGAAATAATGGAAATGAAAAACATCATACTGGAAATTAAAAACATAGTAACAAGCCTACGCAGCAGAATCAACTAGGCAGAGGAAATAATCTCAGAGCCTGAAGACCAAAATGTGGAACTAACCCAGTCTGTCAAAAACATTTTTAAAAGCTCAAAAAGAAGGAGCAAAGCCTCTGAGAGAAGTGCGACTATGACAAGAAGTCAAATACATACCTAATTGGTAACCCTGAAGCAGAGGGGGAAACAAAGAAAATCATGAAACAAGCATTCCATGAATTCATTCAAGAAAGCATTCCACATCCCACTAGAGATGCAACTATTCAAACACAAGAGATAGGAGAACCTCCAAAAGATATCACATGAGAAGACGATCCCCAAGATACATAGTAATCTGCCTCCACAAAGTAAGCATGAAAGAAAAAATTCTAAAGGCAGTGAGAGAGAATGGTCAGACTACCTACTGGAGTAGACCCATCAGAATCACTCCAGGCTTATCTGCAGAAACATTAGAAGTCAGAAGAGATGGAAGTCCAGTTTTTAATGTTCTTAAAGATAAGCAATTCCAACCAAGAAAATTCCTACCCCACCAAGCTAAGCTTCATCAGTGAGGAAAAGCAGAAGTCTTTTCCAAATATTCAATCTCTAAGACAATATGCTGCCTCCAAATCAGTCCTTTAGGAGATACTTAAGAATGTGTTGGCCCCATGGAGCTCCTCCCATGCACCATATTGCTGATGTTACCACCGCCCTCCCCCACCCCCCACCCAGAGTGGCCCTTGGCTCCCAGCCCTGTGGAGCTCTGGGCTCCCCTACCTGCTGCACTGCCTCACCCAAGCCGCCCCGGGTCACGCTGAATTACAACACTCGGCTGTCTCACACTCCCCCTCCCCTAGCTTGGCCTCCTGCACGGTGGTACCAGAGACCCACTGGAGCCCCTGAGACAAGGCAGAGACCTGCATTGCCCCGCCTAGCTCTGCCCAACTCTACCCAGACTCCAACTTGGGACCTAAGGTAATCACACCAAACTGGAAGAGACAGAAGTCCCTCTCCCATGCTTAGATCAGTCACTAGCAGGTCAGATCTGAGTGGCAGACTTGACAAGCAGCAAGTCGACTGAGTCCAGATCTGATCCATCATCCCTCCACAGCAGTCCTGGGCCATCTGACACTAGCTGTGGGCAACCATACCAGCCTACAATGAGGGCTAGAGAACAGAGCTGAAAGGACATTGGACTTGTGGAACAATCTCAGAGTGTGCTTGGTTCCCTTGTTTTAATTTTTTATTTTTATTCTTTGCTTGTTTTACTCATCTTTTTTTCTTTTTTCTCTCTCTTCTTGCTGTTATTGATGACATTTTGTGCTTGCTTTGTTTCTGTTAGTTTACTGATTTTTTTTTTAGACTTTATGTTTGTGTGGGGAATAGTACATCAATAAGGAGGTTGCTTAGTTTGTGTGTCTGTATGATTGTATGATTTAGTTTTTTTTTTTTTACTCTTTTCTGTCTTTGTATCTCTTTTCATTTGTTAGTCGGTATGTTTGTCGATTTTCCCTCCAACTCATCTCTCTCTTCACCTTATTCTTCCCCCCCTTCCCTGTTTCATTCTTTTCTTTGTTCTTATCTCATTTTGCTTTCAGGGAGCAAACCTATACCCCCGCTGCATGGACAGACTGCAAGGCAGTAGGAAGTGGGTTCCAGGGTATCCATACACCTGTCAGTGAATATTGGGATAAGCAGATAGATTTTTGACTCACAGCTCTCCCCACAATTAAATCTCAAACTGCAAAAAAGTATAGCCCCCAACTCACAGTCCAACTTCAGAATTGAACAAAGCTAGTGGATTCACATAAGGAAGAATAGGAGATTGAGCAAACAAAAGTAAAAGTGATCCCACCACCCCTGAACTGCATAATTTAAAAAGATGGGGAAAAAGGAAAAAGTAGGGAGGAAAATCTATACAAATAAAGAAAAACCAAAGAAGAATATAGGTCTCACACAGACCCTTGGGAGGTCAGACACTGAGAAAACAGATGTTGGAATGCAAACAATGAAGATCCCCCAGAATGACTGGCCACATACTACAAACCCAGACATCAAGGCATTAATAGAGAGAATAAAAAGAATTGAGGAGAGACAAGAGGAAAATAGGAAGGAGTTGATAACTGAGAAAACAGCAGTAAAGAATGCTGTGATTGAAACAGCAAATTGATAAACATGGAAAGAAGAATTAACCAAGCAGAAGAAAGAATCTCAGCACTTGAGGATCAAAATATAGAACTAACCCAAATTGTCCAAAACATAGAAAATAGTTTTAAAAAACAGAGCAAAACATTCAAGCGATGACCGATTGCTTCAAGAGACTGAACCTAAGAGTAATTGGACTTCCTGAAGCAGAGGGAGAGACAGAGAGCACCCTGGAAGAAACATTCCATGAAATTATTCAAGAAAACTTCCCTCATCTCATCAGTGATATGACCATTCAAACACAAGAGATATAGAGAGGCCCTGCAAGACAACAAATGAGAAGACCAACCCCCAGACACATAATAATTTGCCTAAACAAAGTAGGTATACAAGAAAAAATCCTAAAGGCAGCAAAAGAAAAATGTCAGACTACCTACTAGGGAAGACCAATTAGAATAGCAGCAGACTTACCTACAGAAACACTTCAGGCTAAGAGAGCTAGCAGCCCAATCTTCAAAGTTCTCAAACATAAACAATTTCAACCAAGAATAACCAACCCAGATAAGCTGAGCTTCATCAGTGAGGGAGAATTAAAATCTTTCCCAGAAATCCAATCCCTAAGAACTTACGCTGCCTCCAGACCACCTCTACAAAAAACACTTAAGCCGGACTTGGTGGCTCAGCCTGTAATCCCACACCTTTGGGAGGCTGAGGTGAGTGGATTGCCTGAGCCTGCGGGTTCGAGACCCGCCTGAGCAGCGAGACCTCATCTCTACAATAAGTCAAAAAATCAGCCAGCGTGGTAGCGCGCACCTGTAGTTCTGGCTACTCAGAAGGCTGAGGTGGAAGGATCGCCGGAGCCCAGCAGGTCGAGGCTGCGGTGGCCAGGAGCGGCCACTGTACTCCAGTCTGGGTGACAGAGTGAGACTCCAACTCAAAAAAAAAAACCAAAAAACAAAAAAAAAACACTTAAGAAAGTATTAAACACAGAAGAAAAGGAAAAAGAATGACAATGTTCTTCACAAGAGTACAGGAGCCGGGCTCGGTGGCTCAGCCTGTAATCCCGCACCTTTGGGAGGCTGAGGTGAGTGGATTGCCTGAGCCCGCGGGTTCGAGACCCACCTGGGCAGCGAGACCTCATCTCTACAATAAATCAAAAAATCAGTCGGGCGTGGTAGCGCATGCCTGTAATTCTGGCTACTTGGAAGGCTGAGGCAGAAGGATCACCGGAGCCCAGCAGGTCGAGGCTGGTAGCGGTCACTGCACTCCAGTCTGGGCGACAGAGTGAGACTCCAACTCAAAAAAAAAAAAAAAGTACAGGAAAAAGATTGAAAACACACATGAATCAACCCCAAAACCAAAAGAAAGACAACAAACAAACAGAAACAGCAACAACTCTATAAGAACTTCATGACAGGAATAAACTCTCACATTTCAATAATTAGCCTGAATGTGAATGGACTAAATGCACCACTGAAAAGAAATGGAATGGCAAAATGGATAAAATATCATGAGGCAACAATATATTGTCTCTAAGAGACTCATCTCACCAGAAAGGACACCCACAGACTCAAAGTAAGAGGATGGGAAGCAAAATTTCAGGTGAATGGACCACAAAAGAAAGCAAGAGTTGTGAACTTAATTTCAGAAAAATCACCCTATAAGTTATCAAAAATTTTAAAAGATACAAAAGGTCTCTATATAATGATGAAAGTTTCAATCCATCAACAAGAAATATCCATCCTAAACATGCACACACCCAACATAGGAGCACCAATTTTCATAAAGCAGATTCTAGGCAAACTTAAAAAAGATATTGACTCTAACACTATCATAACTGGGTACTTTAATACCCCACTCACAACCCTAGACAGATCATCAGGACAAAAAATCAACAAGGAGATCTGGAGCCTCAATCTGACTCTTGACCAAATGGACTCCACTCACCAACCACAGAATATCTATTCTACTCATCATTGCATGGAACATACTCTAAGATTGACCACATACTTGGCCATGAATCAAGCATAAAAAAATTTCATGAGATTGAAATTTTGCCATGCACATTCTCAGACCACAGTAGAATAAAAATAAATAACAGCACAAACAAAGTTCCCCCAAAACCCACAAAGACATGGACACTAAACAGCATGATGCTAAGCAACTCCTGGGCAAACACAGAAATCAAAACAGAGACTAAAAGTTACCTGAAAACAAATGAAAATGAAGAAGCATCTTATCAAAATCTCTGGAATGCCATGAAAAAAATAATAAGAGGAGAATTCATATCTCAACAAATGCACATTCAGAAAATGGAAAGATAACAAGTTAACAGACTAACAAGTCACCTAAGGAAGCTGGAAAAGCAAGACAATCAAAACTCTAACTTCAGCAGACAAATCCAGATCACCAAAATAAAAGTCCAAATCCAGGACATAGAAAACAAAAAAGATAATACAAAAAATCAACAAAACAAAAAGTGTGTTCTTTGAAAGAATAAACAAGATTGATCATCACCCAACTAGACTGACCAAGAAAAAGAAAATACCCAAATAAACACAATCAGAAACACAAAACATGAAGTCACATCTGACCCTGAAGAAATACAAAAGATTACCAGAGACTACTATGTACATTTGTATGCATAGAAACTTAACAACATAAAAGGAAATGGAGGACTTTCTGACAAGACAACCTCCCTACGTTGAAACAAAAAGAAATCAAGACCATAAATAGACCAATAACAATCCAGGAAACTGACTATGTCATAAGAAAACTACCTACAAAAGAAAAAACCCTGGACCAGATGGTTTTCCAGCAGAATTCTACAAGACATTTGAGGAGGAACTGATACCAATCCTATTGAAAATATTCCAGGCAATTGAGAAAGATGAAACTCTCCCCAAGTCATTTTATGAAGCTAACACCACATTGATACCCAAGTCAGGTAAAGACCCCAAAAGAAAGAGAACTACAGGCCAATATCTTTGATGAACATAGATGCTAACATTCTCAACAGGATCCTAGCAAACCAGATTCAACAACACATCTCAAAAATCATCCATCACGACCAAATAGGCTTCATCCCCAGGATGCAAGTCTGATTCAACATTCATAAGACCATAAATGTAATTAAATACATCAACAGATGTAAAAACAAAAACCACATGATTATATCATTAGATGCAGAAAAAGCTTTTTATACAATTCAGCACTGCTTCTTAATAAAAACCCTCAAACATCTAGGCATAGGTGGAATAAACCTCAAAATAGTAGGAGCCATCTACGAGAAACCCACAGCCAGCATACTGTTAAACAGACAAAAATTGGAGGCATTTCCCCTGAAAACATGAACAAGACAAGGATGCCCACTCTTACCCCTCCTGTTTAATATAGTTTTGGAAGTACTAACTAGAGCAATCAGAGATGGGAAGGTGATAAGAAGTATCCAAACAGAAAAAGAGGAAGTCAAGTTCTCTCTCTTTGTAGATGACATGATTATATACCTTGAAAACTCAAGAGAATCTGTCAAAAACCTCCTTGCACTGATAAAGGACTTTGGCATAGTCTCAGGGTATAAAATAAATGTTCAAAAGACAATGCACTTCTCTACACCAATAATAAACAAACAGAAACCCAAATAAAAAGCACAATTCCATTCACAATAGCCACACACACAAAAAGAAGTACCTTGGCATCTTACTAATCAGAGATGTGAAAGACCTTTACAATGAAAACTACAAAGCACTGCTCAAAGAAATCAAAGAACATAAACAAGTGGAAAAATATTCCATGCTCATGGATTATAAGACTCAATATTGTTAAGAAATCCATTCTTCTTAAGGCAATCTGCAGATTTAAGACAATACCCATCAAAATACCAGCAACATTCTTCTCAGATCTAGAAACAACAATACGGGAATTTATGTGGAAACATAAATGACCAAGAATAGCCAAAACAATTCTCAGTAAAAAAAAAAAAAAAAAAAAGCAGGAGGTAACACACTTCCAGACTTCAAACTCTACTATAAAGCTACAGTATTCAAAACATCCTGGTATTTGTACAAGAACAGGCATATAGACCAAAGGAATACCATTGAGATTCCAGAAGCAAAACCTCAATTTCTCAATCAACTCTTCTTCAAAAAAGCCTCCACCACCAACCACTGGGGATAGGAGAAGCTATTCAGTAAATAATGCTGGGAAAACTGTCTGACCACATGCAGAAAATTGAAATAGGACTCCCTATCTATTCCCATACACAAAAATTAACTCTAACTGGATAAGAGACCTAAATGTAAAACCTCAAACTATAAGAACCTTAGAAAATGCAGAAGACACTCTAATGGAAGTTGGAACTGGCAACCAATTCCCCAAGTGCCCATGCCATAAGAGATAAGATAACAAGTGGGACCTCATCAAACTGACAAGCTTCTGCAGAGGCAAAGAAACTATCAAGAGAGCAGGCAGACAGCCCACAGTCTGGGAAAACATATTTGCTAACTCCATGCCTGACAAAGGCCTAACATCAAGGATCTACAAGGAACTCAAACATGCTGAAAAGAAAAAAGCAAACAATCCCATTACAAAGTGGGCAAAATATATGAATAGACAGTTCTCAAAAGAAGACATATGAGCAGCCAACAGATACATGAAAAAATGTTGAGCTTCACTAGTCATCAAGGAGATGCAAATTAAAACTACACTGAGATACCACCTAACTCCAATAAAAATAGCCATTATCAATAACTCAAAAAATAACAGATGCTGGAGAGGATGGGGAAAAAAAGGAGCACTTCTACACTGTTGGTGGGAGTGTTAACTAGTACAGCTCTGTGGAAATCAGTGTGGCGATTTCTAAAAGTTCTACAAATTGACTTTCCATATGACCCCGCAATCCCCCTACTGGGAATATACCCAGAAGAAGTCAAATCCCTCTATAAAAAGACACCTGCACACATATGTTTATCGCAGCATTGTTCACAGTAGCAAGAAATGGAATCAACTGTGCTGCCCATCAAAAGAAGACTGGATTTTAAAAATGTAGTACATATGCACAATGGAATATTACGCAGCCATAAAGAAGAACAAAATCATGAATTTTGCAGCAACCTGGATGGAATTAGAGTTTATAATACTGAGTGATCTTTCACATAAACAAAGATCTGAGTAACACATGTTCTCACTCATAAGTGGACCTTAATACTATAAGAAAAGGATTAACAGTGGCAGGAAACTGGGGGTGGGGCGGGAAGTCCGGAATGACAGTGGTTGAAATCTGCCTGGGGAAGGGGGGTAGACCTCATCAACAAGGGTACCTGCACAATGAATATTTGCGTACCTAACCCTGAATTGTACCCCACAATTTTAAAATAAAAATAAATAAATAGGCTCAGCCTATAATCCCAGTACTTTGGGAGGCCAAGGTAAGTGGATTCCCTGAGCCTGCAGGTTCAAGACCCGCCCAGGCAACTTGGCGAGACCTCATCGCTACAATAAATCAAAAATTAGCTGGGTGTGGTAGCGTGTGCCTGTAGTTCCGGCTACTTGGAAGGCTAAGATGAAAGGATCGCTGGAGCCCAGCAGGTTGAAACTGCAGTGACCAGCAGTGTGCCACTGCCCTCCAGTCTGGGCGATGGAGTGAGACTCCAACTCAAAAAAATAAAATAAAATAAAAAATTTTAAAAAGATGTTGAACACAGAAAAAATAAATAAAAGGAATAGTTATACCCATCACAAAAGTACAGGGAAGCACAGAGTTAATGGAGCATACAGAGTACTCCCCAAAATGAAAGCACACACATATATAAATACAAAATGTAAAAGGAAACAGAGCAACCCCCTAAGAGCCCTATGACAGGGATAAACTCAAATTTCAATAATCAGTTTGAGCTTGAATGGTTTAAATGTGCCACGGAGAGATACAGAGTAGGAAACTGCATAAAAGAAGCATGATCCAACAATATGTTGCCTCCAGGAAACTTATCTCACTGCAGAAGACACCCACAGGCTCAACGCTGGAGGCTGGAAAATGATCTTTCAGGTGAACACAAAAGAGAAGAATGTAGGTGTAATTATTATGATATCAAACAAAACAGTATTCAAACTACTACGAGTTAAAAAGGAAAGGACATGGAAGTACACTACATAATGTATATGCACTCAACACAGAAGCACCAGGTTTTATAAAACAACTACTAAGTAAACTAAGAGAGGACATTGGCTCTCACACAATCATAGCTGGAGAGCCAAATACCCTACTGACAGCTTTAGGTACATCTTTGAGGCAAAAAAACAACAAGAATATCCAGAACCTCAACTTGATCAAATGGGTTTTATATACATCTATAGAACATTTCACCCAACATCTACAGAGCATTTCACCCAACATCTATAGAGTATACATTCTATTCTTTAGCACATGGACCATACTCCAAAAGCAATCATATTCTCAGACATAAATCAAGCAAGAACAAATTTCAGAAGATCAAAATAATATTATGCATCTTCTCAGATCACTGTGCAATAAAAATAAATAAAATAAATATTGTCATCAGCAAGATCCCCTCAAAAGACATGGACACTAAGCAACATGCTACTGAACAACTTCTGGGTCAACATGAAAATCAAGATAGAAACTAGAAAAAATGCCTGGAAACAAGCAAAAACAAAGTAACAGTATCTCTGGGATCTCTGGGATTCCATGAAAACAGTGTTAAGAGGAAAATGCATAACATTGCATGCACAAATCATGAAAACAGAAAGATCACAAGTAAACATCCTAACATCATACTTAAGGGAGCTGTAAAGGCAAGATCACCTAAATCTTAACTTCAGTAGAAGAATTCCAGATCACTAAGAAAAAAAATCATAATTGCATGATATAGAAGACAAAAACATCACAGAAAGGATCAACAAGATAAGAAACTGTTTCTTTGAAAGGATAAAAAAGATTGACGATCTCCTGTCCAAATTGACTAAAATAGAGGGGAGAGCAAGTTCAAATAAACACAATTAGAAAGCAAAGTCACAACTGACCTGAAGAAATTCAGAATATTATCAGAGATTATTATAAACATCTGTATGCAAGTAAACTTGAAAGCCTAATTTCTGACATCACACAACCTCCAAAGGTTGAAAGAAGAAGAAATTGAATCTCTAAACAGACCAATAACAATTCATGAAATTGACTCAGTTATAAGAAATCTCTCCACCAAAAAAAGCCCTGGACCAGATGGTTTCTCAGCTGCATTCTACAAGACATACAAGGAAGACTTGATACCTATCTTATTCAAAGTATTCCAAGCAATTGAGAATGATGAAATTCCCCCCAACTCATTTTATGAAGCTAGCATCATACTGAAACTCAAACTTGTCAAAGATCCAACAAAGAAAGAGAATTACAGGTCAATCTCCTTGATGCAAAAATTCTAAACAAGATTCTATTAAATTGAATATTACAACACATTTCAAGTATCATTCACCATGACCAGATGGGTTTTATTCCTGGGATGCTTGACTGATTCAACACTCAGTCCATAAATGTAATTCAGCATATCAACAGATGTAAAACCAGAACCACATGATTATACCATTAGTTGCAGAGAAAGATGCAGAAAAAGCACAAGGGAGGGATCAGTAGTCACTGGGCACTGCTATGAGAGGGAGGGATGAAATGAAGTGGGAGACATGTGACAACACAAAGAGTACCTGCTCCAGTACCAGGGGAATGAGAACCAATTAGAAGCCCAGATTTTACCTGCAGCCAGCCTACTTATGTAGTTAAATCTCATTTGTACCCCACATCTCTATAATAAAATAAAATCTTCAAAAACAACACAAAAAACACGAAAGAGAAAGAAACAGGACACCTTCGAAGAAGAAAAAATAATTCTCCAATCAAAGATGCCCCATCAAAACAGAGAGTCTATTAAATGTCTAAAAAAAGGAATTTCAAATGATGAATGATCTTAAGAAAACTCAGTGAAATACAAAAAAGTACATACAGATGGTTCAACAAAATCAGAAAACTGATTCATGATTTGAATGAGAAAATCATTAAAGAAGTAAATATTAACAAAAGGAATCAAACAATTATTTGTGAGCTGAAGAATTCAATGAATGAAATATAGAATAAAATTAAGAGCTTCAACAACAGAATAAATCAAGCAGGAAAAAGAATTCTGAATTTGAAAATAGGTTATTTGAAATAAGCCAATCAGAAAAAAAGAAAGAAGAAAATAATTTTTAAAAATAAAGAAAGCATATGGGACTTATGGGATGCAATTATGCAAACAAATATTTGCATTATGGAATATAAGAAAGAGATGAGAAAAGGCATGGAAAGCCTATTTAATAAAATAATAGCTGAATATTTTTCAAGTATTGGAAAAGACATGGACATTCAGATCCAAAAAATTGAAAGATACCCCAATAAATTCAACCCAAGAAAGATCCTTTCTAAGGTACATTATACTCTTTAAGAAACATTATGTTCATTATATGCAGAAGTCAAAGATAAAAATATTTATTTAAAAAGCAAGAGAAAGCCATCAAATTATGTTTTATAAGGGACTATTATGTTATTAGAAGGGATTTTCATTAGATCATTAGCAGATTTCTCAGCAGAAACCTTGCAGGCTAGGAGAAAGTAGGATGATATATTTAATGTGTTGATAGGAAAATAAACTGTAAGCCAAGAATACTATACCCCGAAAAACAATCCTTCAGTAACGAAGGAGAACTTAAGTCTTCCTCGTACAAACAAAAGCTAAGGAAATTCATTACTAGTATACTGGCCTTATATAAATTACTTAGGAGACTGTTCCAACTCTAAGCAAAAGAATAATAAATGCCATCATGAAAATATGCACAAGTATAAAACACACTGGTAGAAGTAAATTCAAAATCAAAATTATAAATGGTAGAGGTAAATTTACTATCAAATTCAGAATACTCTATTAACGAAATAGTACATATCATCTTTCAAATCTCTAGTATGAAGGTTAAAAGTAAAAATGGCCAACAATAATTATAGCTACAATAAGATGCGCACAACATATAAAATGTAAACTAAGGCAACAAAATTATAGAGGGAGAGGATAAAAGTCCAGAGTATTTGTGGACAAACAATGTTAAGTTGTTTTCAACTTAAAATAGTTCAAGTAAAGGATTTTTTTGTAAACTCTACAGTAACCACAAAGAAAAAAGTGATAGCAGATACACAAAGGAGAAAGAAAAAGCAATAAAGGCTTAACATTACCAAAAAAACCTAACTAAAAAACCTAAACTAAACCACAAAAATAAACAATAAGACAGGAGGAAGGAATAAAAAAATACCAAAAAAAAAACCACCCAGAGAACAAAGTGATGGCAAGAGTAAATTCTCACCTATCAACAACTTTAAATGTAATTTAGCAAGGGGATATAACAATTGTAAATATATACGCACCCAACATCAGAGAATTCAAATATATCAAACAAATATAAAAAGAAAAATAGGTAGCAATATAATAATAGTAGGGAAACTCAACATCCTAATTTCAGCAATGACACAATGTTCTGACAGACAATTAAAAAAAAAAAAAATCAAAGCTAAACCACACTTCCTACCAAATGGCCTAAGAGATATTTACAGACCATTCCACTCAATGGATGCATAACACATTTTCTTCTAACTGAAACGAAACTTTTTTCAGGCTAAGTCTTATCTTAAACCACAGAAAAGTCTTAACAAATTCAAAACATTAACAGCACATCAAATATCTTTTCTAATCACAATGGAATAAAACTGAAAGTCAGAAGCAAGAGAATTTTTTGGAACCTATACAAACGTATGGAAATTAAACATATTCTTGATGAATAGCGAATGAATAAAAGAAGAAATTTTAAAGAAAATTCAAAATTTTTGAGATGAATGAAAAATAAAGCACAATGTGTCAAAACTTAGGTGATACAGCAAAAGTGGTTCTAAGAGGTAAGTTTATATCCATAAATGCCTACATCAAAAACTAGAAAGATCTCACAAGTAAACCACCTAATGTTACACCTTAAGGAACTGACCCAAAAAAAAGAACAAACTAAACCTCAAAATAGTAGAAGGGAAGAAATAATAACAACAGAGCAAAAATAAAATATAGGCTTCAAAACATTTAAAAATTAACAAAATGTAAAAAGCTAAATAAAATTGACAAAACTTTAGGTACACTAACTTTACAAAGAGAATTAAATAAATAAAATCAGAGCTGAAAAAGGAGACATAGCAACAAATAAAACAGAAATAGAAAGGATAGGCTGGGCATGGTGGCTCAGCCTGTAATCCCAGCACTTTGGGAGGCCGAGGGGAGAGGAATGCCTAAGCCCACAGTTTCGAGACCAGCCTGGGTGACTTGGTGAGACCTTGTCTCTCCAATAAATCATAAAAACTAACCAGACATAGTGGCAAGCATCTGTAGTTCCAGCTACTCGGAAGGATGAGGCAGAAGAATTGCCTAAGTCCAGCAGGTGGAGGCTGCAGTGGTCATGAGCATGCCGCTGCACTCCAGTCTGGGTGACAAGAGTGAGACTCCAACTCAAAAAAAAAAAAAAAAAGAAAGAAAGAATAACAGGAGACAATTATGAACAATTATATGCCAACATACTGAGAAACCTTGGAGAAATGGATAAATTCCTGGACACATGCATCCAATCAAAATTGAATCATAAAGAACAGAAAATCTGAACTGACCAGTAATGAGTAATGAGATTAAATAAGTAATAAAAGCTTCCCATCCAAAATGCAGTATCTGGGGGAAAGAAAATAGCTTCTATCAAATAAAGGTGTAGGATGTGATAGCTTCACTGCTGAGTTTTATCAAACATTTAAAGAAGAATAAATACCAATTTTTCTCAAACTATTTCAAAAAATTGAAGATAAAATTTGTCCAGACTCATTCTCCAATGTCAGTACCACCTTGATATCAAAACCAAACAAGCTTACAAATCCATAAAAAGAAAACAAATGTCAATAACTCTGATAAATACAGATGCAAAAATCCTCATCAAAAACTAGCAAACTGAATTCAACAGCACATTACAAAGATTATTTACCATGACCAAGTGAAATTAATCCAGGGACACATGGATGTTTCAACATATGCAGATCAATAAATATGTTATAACATATTAACTGAATCAAGAACAGAAATTATATAATCATTTTAATAAACACAGTAAAAGCCTTTGAAAAAATTCAACATTCCTTCATGTTTAAAATTCTCAGTAAATTAGGTATAGGTGAAAGATACCTCTACACAATAAAGGCCAAATATGGCAAACTCGCATTTAACGTCATATGAATGGGGAGAAACAAAGTTTTTTACTCAAAGATCTGGAATAAGACAAGGATGCTCACTAAACCCACTTCTATTCAACATAGTTCAACATAGTACTGAAATTCTTAGCCAGACCATCCAGATAAGAGAAAAGAAAATAAAAGACATTCAAATTGGAAAGGAGAAAGTCAAATTGTCTCTCTTTACAGATGATATAATAGTATATATAGAAGACTCTATATATATATAGAAAATAGTATATATAGATTCCACTAAAAAAAAAAAACTATTAGAACTAATAAACAAATGTATTAAAGTTGCAGGTTACAAAATTAACATACAAAACAGTGCTGTTTTACATGCTAATAGTGAACTATCCAAAAGTGAAATCCTATTTACAATAACTACAAAAATAAAATAAAATACTGAGGAATAAATCTAACTAAGGAGATGAGAGATCTCTACAATGAAACCTATAAATCACTGATAGAAGAAACCTAAGAGAACACGTAAATGGAAGGACGATTGTGCTCAGGGATTAAAATCAATCATATTTAAATGTCCATATTCTACAAAGTGATCTACAGAGTCAATGTAAGGTTTATCTAAATATCATTAATATTCTTCACAGAAACAGAAAAAAATTCTAAAAGTTATATAGACTCACAAAAGACCCCAAATAGCTCAAGCCAACTTGAGCAAAAGGAGATATCACAAAACCTGACTTAACCATTTACTACAAAGCTATAGTCAACAAAACAGCATGGTATTGAAATAAAAATGGATACATAGGTTAGTGGTACAGAATAGGATAACCCAGGAATAAATCCATGCACTTACAACCAATTGATTTTTGACAAAAGTGCCAAGAACACATATTGGAGAAAAAACACTCTCTTCAACAAATGGTGCTGAAAGAACTGGACATTCATTTGCAGAAAAATGAAACTAGACCCTTTTCTCTAGCCATATTCAAAAATCAATTCAAAATCATAAGTACTTAAATATAAGACCCAAAACTATATGACTATTAGAAGAAAACAGGGAAAATGGTTCATAACATTAGTCTAGGCACAAACTTTTTTGATAAAAACTCAAAAAAGCAGGCAACAAAAGCAAAAATAGACATATAAAATCATCAAATTAAAAAGCTTATTTACAACAAAAGAAATATAAGCAAAGTAAAGGGAAAATCTACAGAATAGAAAAGATTTGCAAAGTAAAGGGAAAACGTACAGAATAGAAAAGATTTGCTAGGGATTAGTATGCAGAATGTATAAAAAACCCAACTCAAGAGCAAAGTACATAAATTAATAAATCCATTTAAAAATGGGCAAAGGACTTGAACAGACATTTCTCCAAAGAAGACATCAAATGGACAACTGATATATAAAAAAAATACTTACTATCACTAATCATAGGTAAAACACAAATCAAAGCTACAATGAGATACCACCTTATTCAGTCAAAATGATTATCAAAAAATAACAAGCCAATAATCCCGGCACTTTGGAAGGCCAAGGCGAGCGGATTGCCTGAGCTCATGGGTTTGAGATCAGCCTCCTCTCTACAATAGATAAAAAATTAGCCAGGCACGGTAGCACATACCTGTAGTTCCTGCTACTTGGAAGACTGAGGCAGAAGGATGACCAGATCCCAGCAGGTCGACACTAGGGTGACCATGACCTTGTCACTGCGCTCCAGCCGGGGCAATGGAGTGAGACTCCCACCCAAATAAGTAAATAAATAAATAACAACTACTGGTATGGATGTGGATAAATGGGAGCCCTTACACATCTTTAGTAAAAATATAAATTAGTACTGCCCTTACCATTAGCCTTTCATATATATATAAAACACTATAACATTCCTCAAAAATTTAAAAATAGATTTATCACATAATCTAGCAATTTCACTACTGGGTATTCATCCAAAGAAAATGAAATCAGTATGTCTGAAAAATACCTATCCTCTCAAATTTATTGCAGCACTATTTATGATGGCCAAGATATAGAGTCAACTTAAGTGTCCATCATTGGACAAATGAATAACAAAAATGTGCTATATATATAAGTGAATACTACTCAGCCACAAAAGGTAATGAAATTATGTCATGTGTGACAGTATGGATAAACCTGAAGAACATTATGTTAAGTGAAATAAGCCAGGCACAGAAAGACAAATACCGCGGAATCTTACTCATTTGTGGAATCTATAAAAGTTAATCTCATGGGAAGTAGAGTATATAATCTAAATCTGCCTACAATTGGTGAAGTCATAGATTTACAGGCTGAAAAGATTTATTGACCCAAGCAGGATTAATAAAAAGAAAACTGCATCTGGGCACATTATTTCAAACTGCAGATGACTAAAGATATGAGGAGAATTTTCAAGGCATCCAAAGAAAAATGGCATATGGCACACATAGGAACAACTATTTGAATGGCCGTTGATTTCTCCTCAGGAAAATAATGAAAGTCAAAGAACAGTGAAAAAACTTATTTACAGTGCTGATATTAGCAACAAAAGGCGGGTACAATGAAGGTTTAGACTAGATTTGGAATAAAGTCCAAAGCCAACCTGATCCTGTAAGTGGTTTTTATAAAGAATATAACAGTGAGGGTCTCTTACATCTTATGCAAGTACTGTTTGGTCATGGAAAAACTAACAAACACTCAAGACAAAAAGGAAAGGATAAAATAAAACACGTGTCTCATTTTATATTTTTTACAAGATGGAGTTTACGAAGATACAAAGACAAGCGGGAAAATGACAGATTTATACTTTTGATCAAAGGGAGAATCTGGCCAGGCATGGTGGCTCACACCTGTAGTCTCAGCACTTTGGGATGCCAAGGTGGGAGAATTACTTGAGCCTGGGAGTTTGAGACCAGTCTAGGCAACACAGTGAGATCTCATATCTACAAAAAAATAGACGGTTTCGTGGCCTGTGGCTGCTGTCCTAGCCGCTCTGGAGGCTGAAGTGGGAGGATCTCCTGAGCACATGAAGACAAAGATGAGATTACCCATGATTGTGGCACTGCACTCCAGCCTGGACAACAGAGACCCTGACTCAAAAAATGGGGGGCAGGGGAAGGTGGAGTTCTATATTATAGAAGAAGGAAAATCTACAATAATTACTAGTGAAAGTAAACAAGTTCTTAGCAGATTAAGAAGAAAAAATTATGTGCTAGTCAAAATTCTGTGTTGGGAGAGAAAGAAAGAGACTGATAAATAGAGACTGGATATATGACAAAGCCAGTGGAGTGAAATGTTAATTGAGGAAAACAGGTGGTGGACATAGGGATGTGCACTGTATAATTCTTTCAATATTTCCATGTCGTTGAAATTTCTTCAGAAGACAATTTTGAAAATAAAACAATGAGAGAAATAGGGAGAAACTCTAGAACCTTTATACTCTCCTGACTACAAAAATTAAAGCAGCAAGAAAGAAAAATGCTTCTAGCCGGGCTCGGTGGCTCAGCCTGCAATCCCACGCCTTTGGGAGGCTGAGGTGAGTGGATTGCCTGAGTCCACGGGTTCGAGACCGACCTGGGTAGTGAGACCTGATCTCTACAATAAATCGAAAAATCAGCCGGGCGTGGTAGCGCATGCCTGTAATTCCAGCTACTCGGAAGGCTGAGGCAGAAGGATCACCGGAGCCCAGCAGGTCGAGGCTGCGGTGGCCAGGAGCGGCCACTGCACTCCAGTCTGGGCGACAGAGTGAGACTCCAACTCAAAAAAAAAAATGCTTCTACAACATTGCTGAGATAGACTAGAGGATTCCCAAGGTTTCCCTTTCAGACAGAATGTGCCCTTATCCCAACCAAGAGTCTTATGCAGCTTCCTTACAGCACATTTTCCCAGAGTACGTTTTAAGCATTATGTTCGTCTGTGGTGTGGCTACATTTTCAAAAGGAAAACTGTTTTGTTGCAAGGATTAGTCTCCAGGTCCCTGACCCTTCGATGATTCAGCCCCATCAAAGGGCAGCACATGGAACTGAGAAAAAGACTTGTCACGTAGGAAGCCACCGTGCGGTATCAAGTAAGAGAATGAAAGAAAGAATGATGGATGATTTAGCCCTTCTACAGTAGAAATCAGGAGCAAAGAAAGGATTGAAACACAGAGTTACATGTAACACTCGAAGCGTAGGTAGGACCCATATGAAACCAACTCTCTGTCGACCCTAAGCCTCGGTGATTGTAGGTTCCAGAATAAAGGGAGTTGCATTTCATGGGCCTAAAAGCTACAGTGCTCTTCATTGATCCCCCTCTCCCTGGGTGCAAATCAGTTCTACTCTTTATTGGTTTTGTTGTTCTTTCTTGCTCACTTCTGCAGACGCCTCCCTTTTCTCGCCCTCAGGCTTCTCCAGGTACACTCAGCCTTCCTCATGCGTACAGTGTCTCTCTCCCTCTCCCTCTCCTCTGCCAAGCACACTGTCTTCCCTCCCCTGCTTCTTTTTAACCTCCTCTGTCACACATCCTCTCCTTTTCACCTTGCTCGTGAAATAATAATGAGAATGACAAACTGAAAATAGTGAAGGTCTCTAAAGAATTAGCAATTCCGCCAAGTACACAAATATACAGGCAGATTTGAAATACTATGACAAAACCTTCATGTTAGCTTGATAGAAAACTTTTATTAACCAAACCCAGGGAAAGGGCAGGAGCCTGCAAGGTAAATTTTAATTATAGGTACTTTATCAAACTCCTCTTTTGAAATGACTCATTCTAAGCCAGAGGGAATTAAACGAATAAGGAAGGCGAATCACAGTCACGTATTACCCCTAGATTTGTTTCAGAAAAACAGGTCAGAGCTGTACATTTATAAACTGCTGGTGAAATGCCAATTGTGGATGGGTGGCTGCCCAGCCCCTGGGGTCCAAACTAAACAAACAAAGAGTAAAGATGCACTTAATAGAAAGCAATCTGTGAGCCTGGTGGAAAATGTGATGTACACTGAATATCGCTATTGTTGTACGTGGGAATCCGCACGAAAGGGAGACTCAACCACAAACCTCAACCCCAGATTTTCCTAATGTGCATTTCGGTAAAAGAGCATCTACAAGGAATTCCGTTCCAATCAGTGTGAAATAACAGTTGCTGGTTTGAGAGGGATGATTAGAAATTAAAGGGTAGGTTCATTTAAAGCTCCGTGCTAGCCACCACCACCAAATGGGAAGGTGGTAACTTGGAAGTCAACACGGGAAAGCGGTTAAGAGCAAAGACAAAGGAGGTGGGAGAAAACCAAGTTCAGGGGGAGTTACTGCCTTTCCTTTAGGAGCCAGTTGACCTCAGGCTGTTTGTTTTACCTGTTGTGTTAATTTATTTTTAGCAAAGGTGTGTGCACACACATATGTTCATGTATGTATATGTGCGTATATATACATATACATGTGTATATGCATGTATATGTGTGTGCATGTCAAAGAAGTTTCTGCCCATTATAATTGAAGACCAAAGGTAAACACTTCAATTCAACACTGGTATGTGTGTGTATATATAGTATTACAAACATATTTCTGGGATTTCTTCAATGCTTATACTACTTTTGAGATTTTTATTTCAGATGTTGCTATTGAATTCTATTGAAAAGATGAGGATTTAAATCTCCAACATTTTACCCCAAATCCCTGACATAATCTTCCCCTGATGAAGTTATATCAAAAATTATGTTTAGCTCTATAACTGCTATTTACTATTCTATAAATATATTATTAGTCATAGCTGAACCATACAGTATAATTGCAATTATTTTCTGGGACAACTAAACATTTTCCCTAGGGTGAGTAACCCTCTCTACCAATCTATTCCCTGACTCTTTCTCACCTCTCTCAATGGAAAGGAATGTTTCTTCATTTTTGTCCACCACTGAGACACCCCCAAAATCTCACACATGAGGATAAGTCCCATGTCATTATGTCCACGCATATCAAATCCTCCTATATATGACAAAGCCATCATCCCTGGGCTTCCTTCACCATCATTTTGAGGAGTTCTTTCCCTCTTTTCTCTATGGGATGCCTGTTATGAAATGTTTACGCTATCCCCTAAAGTTTACACATTGAAGCCCAGCCCCTGGTGTGGCTATATCCGGAATGAGGAAACAAGTTAAGTGAGGTCATAAAGGTTGGGCCCTTATCCAATAGGTATCCTTTCCTTAGGAAAGAACACCAGAGAGCTCTTGCTCTGTCTTGATCTCCTTCTCTCTCTCTCTCTCTCTCTCTCCCTCTCTTCTCCTGCACTTACTCACTACTAGAAAAGGCCAGAAGTCATAGTGAGGAGGCAGCCACCTGCAAACCAGGAAGACAGCCCACCAGAAACTGGCCCTTCTTGACTTTGATTTTAGTCTCCAGAACTATGAAAAATAAATTTGGGTTGTTTCAGTCACTGGGTCTATGGTATTTTGTTTTGGTAGCAGCCCAAGCAGACGAACACATTCTCTATTCCTTGGTGCTGCTTACATTCCTCAATGATGGGGTGGAACACATTCTCTAGGAACTTCTTGAGAGGAGGCAAAAGCTAACATTTTTGAGACTATATAGATGAATCTTTAATCTTTTCCCACATTTGGTTGAACATCACATGGCATATAAAATTCTAATTTGGAAGGCATCTTCCCTCAGAACATTGGTGGCATTCCTCACTGTTTCCAGTACACATTTTCACCAGTCTCCAATGACACTCTCAAGGAATCTGGGCCCATTTCTGTCTTGACTCTGTGAAAGTAACCTACATATAAGTTAGCGAGGATGTTAACATGTGTGAGCCTGAAAGTTTTTACAACCTTTTTGTCTTCGTTATTCTAAAATTCCATAATTTGTTACTTAGTATAGATCTATTTTCATCCATTTTGCTGAGCATTCAGGCTGAGCATTCAACCTGGATATCCATGTATAGCAGTTTGGGAAATTTGCTGAATCATTTCTTTAAAATGAGTTACTTTCTATTTTCTATGCCTTTCCTTTTAAGAACTTTATTATTCAGATGTTGGATCTCTAGGACTGATGCACTAATTGTTTTTATCTTTCCTTCCTTGTTTTTTATCTCTTGGTCCTTTGGTTCCACTTTGGGGCATAAAAATTTATCTTTATTATATTTAATTTTTCATTGATGATGCATTTTAATTTCTGGGAGATTGTTAAGATTTTCTATTTTTTTCAATAACCTCCTGTTCATGTGTCAAAGATGGCATTTTCCTCTTACCTCTCTGAAGATTTTATAGATTTTCTCAAGTTTTTCATTTCCTACATATTTTCTGTATACTCTTTTTTTTAATTTTTAATTTTAAAGATGTGGTGTACAATGCCCTTGTTGATGAGGTGTGCGCCCCCCTTCCCTGGCAGTTTCTCACTGCTGCCAATCCTGTCTCACAGATGGTGTCAGTCTGGGACCATCACATTATTTCCTATAGTCTTTCACTTCATATTTTCCTACTTCAAAGCAGTTTCCCACTACTGCCAATCCCTTTCTCATAGTATTACAATAATTGTTCAAGGTCCGCTTATGAGTGAGAACATGTGATACTCAGTTCTTTGTCTCTGTGATAAATCACTCAGTATTATAGACTCTAAGTTCATCGAAGTTGTTATGAAGTTCATCATTTTGTCCTTCTTTATGGCTGCATAATATTCCATCATGTATATGTGCCACATTTTTTTAACCAGTCTTCTTTCAGCTAATTTTAGTTTATTTGTTCTGTTATGTTTTTTGTCTGTTTTTAAATCTGTCTTTCAAGGTAGGTGTTTTCTGAAAATATGTTGACCTCCTTGGCTGTCTGCTTATATTTGTGAGTGAAGGTAAAAAGTTTATTCAAAGCACCCTCTGTGTAAATGACCTTTCTCCACCAAAGACCTGATGACCATTTTCATGGGTGACCTTTGTATGTTGGTATCTTCAGGATTTTCTCATAGGTTGACCAGGCTTTTCAGAAGATGACTTCTCTAATCTTCCTTTTTATAAACCTGGGTGCTAGTGTTTTTCACAGTCTGGGACCATCACATCGTTTCACAGAGTCTTTCAGTTGATATTGTCCCATTCCAAACCAGTATCTCTGCCTCCCACTGTGCCTGGGAACTCCAGTCCAGAACACCTCTGATTCTTCCGTTTACAGAGAGTAAAACTCCAGTGTTCCGCAAAGGTTAGAGAAAGACAGGCTCCTCGTGGTGGGGGAAGGGCTCCAGGAGTTATACGTCACTCCAAAAAAATCACTGCAGCTCCCCCTCCAGTCTCCATTTTCCTCAAGTGCTTGTTTCCTCCAAGTCTGAACACTGGATCATCAAAGTGAGTTAGGCTGTCACTGGGCTTCCCCACTGCTGACTCAGATTCCGATGTCTGTTAAAAGTTTGCTTCCTCTCACCCTTTACTGTCATAGAAAATGCTACTGCTATTGACTTCTCACACGTGCCCTTTGACCGTGTGAGTATACGGCCTTCAAAATTTGATGATTTATCATCACAATGGCCATATTTCACAATGGCCATATTCTAAAAAGTCCATGGTGTGCTGGCTATTCAGAAACCACTTACTAGATATGTGCTCTTAGTTAAGCCATTACCTTCTGAGACTCGGTTTCCTTATTTCTAAAATGGGAATAATGATTGTAACCAGCAGTGTACAGTTATTTTCAGGATCAGGCATCATACCTATAAAGAGCTTGAACAGAAAACGACATGCTTCAGTTTATGATGTCAATAGTGTAGGTAAAACCTAAGTCTTACCAGGTGGTCGAAGAAACATTGTGGGCAACCCCCGTCGGGTCCCCTCCCACTGTGGGAGCTTTTCTGTCCTCTCAACAAATCCTGCTTTAACAAGAAAAGAAAAGAAAAGAAAAATTGCCAAGACCCCATGTCCCACCAAACGCCTCTTCCGGGAATCCCATCAGCAGCTCATGAAGACGGCCCTCAAGGCCAGGGCACCCTCAGCTGCCAGGGCCAGTGCCAGGGGCTGCCTCCAGGCCTCATCAAGGAGATCCGCAATTCTCCGAGTCGCTCTTCCTGGCGATGGGCTACGCCTCCTACCCCATCTCCACCTGTCCCAGCGGCCAGACCGGCTTCATGCCACGCAGCAAAAACCAGAGCATCAACCTACAGCCGGTGCAGCCGCTGACGCCCATGCAGGTGCCACAGAGGGGGCTCGGGTACTGCCACGCAGATGTGCAGTGCAGCCGACTTGGTGCAAGGCCCTGACCGATGTGAGCTGAGCCCAGGTGCCACCAGGACCTTGGACCAGGAAGCCTTGACCTACAGCCCTGGCCAGGTCTGCCGGGCTCACTCACGGCCAGGTGTTCCGGGCCCCAGAATGCTGCCCATCCACCCTGCAGTGCAAACTGTCAGTGTGTCTGTCTGTGGTGGTTCAGTGTCCAAGCCTATACCAACTGTGGACAGCACATGCCTCTGCCTTCTGGCCCCTTGCTCACCAAACATGTGTACTTTTTTATTATTACTATAAAGATGTGGGATACAATTCAGGGTTAGGGATACAAACGCTGATTATGCAGGCATCCTTGTTGATGAGGTGTGCCCCTCCCTCCCCTAGCAGTTTCCCTCAACTGCCAATCCCACCCATGCTTCCCTGACAATTTCCCACTACTGCCAATCCCTTTCTTATAGTATTATGAAAATTATTCAAGGTCCGTTTATGAGTGAGAACATAAGGTACTCTCTTCTTCATTTCTGTGATAGATCACTGAGTATGATAGACTCTATATCCATCCAAACGGTTGTGTAGTTCTTATGTTTGTCCTTCTTTCTGGCTGCCTAATATTTCATTGTGTACATGTATCACATTTTTTAATCCAGTCCATTTCGATGGACAGCATGGTTGGTTCCATGTTTTTGATGTTATGAAGAGAGCTGCAACAAACATGCGTGTGCAGGTATCTTTTTTGTAGAATGATTTTAGTTCCTCTGGGTATATTCCCAATAGGAGGATTGCTGGGTCATACGGAAGGTCAATTCCTAGTCCTTTCAGAAATCGCCACACTGTCTTCCAGAGAGGTTGCACTAGTTTGCATTCCCACCAGCAGTGTAGCAGTGTTCCCTTTTCTCTGCATCCTCACCAGCATCTGTTGTTGTTTGTTTTATTAATGATGGCCATTCTTACTGGGGTTAGGTGGTATCTCAGTGTGGTTTTGATCTGCATTTCTCTGATGATGAGTGAGGCTGAGCACTTTTTCATGAGTCTGTTGGCTGCCCGTAAATATTCTTTTGAGAGGTGCCTATTCATGTCTTTTGCCCACTTTTTAATAGGGCATTTATTTTCCTTTCAGCAGAACACGTGTATTTTTAACCAAAAAAAAAAAAAGAAAAAGAAAAATTGCCCAAAACACGTTCCTTTATGTTTAAATTTTTTTTTTTCTTTTCCAGATGTGTAACTATATATATATTTTTTTTCCTTTCAAGAGCAAAGTCTCTCTACTTTTTTGGAGGAAGAAACTTTCAATTTTTTTTTTGATGGTTGAATACTTATTTATTTATGTTTTTATTTATTTTTTAATATATATTTTTCATTTTAAAATTGTGGGGTACAGTTAAGGGTTGGGTATATAAATATGCATTGTTTAGGTACCCTTGTTGATGAGGTGTGCCCCCCATCCCCAGACAGATATTGACTACTGTTAATCCCACCTCCCTTCCCCTCCCTGCCCCCACATAGTTTCCTGCCACTGTCAATCCTTTTCTTATAGTATCACAGTAGTTGTTCAAGGTCCACTTATGAGTGAGAACATGTGATACTCAGATCTTTGTTTATGTGAGAGATCACTCAGCATTATAAACTCTAATACCATTCAGATTGCTGCTTAATTCGTGATTTTGTTCTTTTTTATGGCTGCATAATATTCCATTGTGCATATGTACCACTTTTTTTAATCTAGTATTCTTTTGATGGACAGCATGGTTGGTTCCATGATCTTGCTATTGTGAACAATGCTGCAATAAACATACCTATGCAGGTATCTTTTTTATAGAGTGATTTGAGTTCCTCTGGATATATTCCCAGTAGGGAGGATTGTGGGGTTATATGGAAGGTCGATTTTTAGACCTTTTAGGAATCGCCACACTGATTTCCAAAGAGGCTACAGTAGTTAACACTCCCACCAACAGTGTAAAAGTGTTCCCTTTTCCCACATCCTCTCCAGCATCTGTTATTTTTTGAGTTATTGATAATGGCCATTCTGTCTGGATTTAGGTGGTATCTCAGGGTAGTTTTAATTTGCAGTTCCTTGATGACTAGTGAGGTTGAACATTTCTTCATTATCTATCTGTTGGCTGCTCGTATGTCTTCTTTTGAGAAGTGTCTGTTTATGTCTTTTGCCCACTTTGTAATGGGGTTGTTTATTTTTTTCTTTTCAGCACGTTTGAGTTCCTTGTAGTTCCTAGATGTTAGGCCTTTGTCAGGCATGGGGTTGGCAAATACTCCAGTCTGTGGGCTGTCTCCCTGCTCTCTTGATGGTTTCTTTGGCTTTGCAGAAGCTTGTCAGTTTAATGAGGTCCCACTTGTCTATCTTATCTCTTATGGCCCATGCATTTCGGTTTTTGGTCAAGAATTGGATACCAGTTGCAACTTCCATAAGGGTATGTCCTGCATTTTCTAAAGTTCTTATGGTTTGAAGTTTTACATTTAGATATCTGATCCATTTAGAGTTAATTTTTGTGTATGGGGATAGATAGGGTCTTGTTTGAATCTTCTGCATGTGGTCAGCCAGTTTTCCCAGCAACATTTGCTGAATAGATTGTCCTCTCCCCAGTGGTGCGTGGTGGAGGATTTGTTGAAGATGAGTTGGTTGAGAAATTGAGGATTTGCTTCTGGAATCTCAATTCTATTACATTGGTCTATATGCCTGTTCTTGTACCAATACCAAGCTGTTTTGATTATTGTAGTTTTATAGTAAATTTAAAGTCTGGTAGTGTGAGACCTCCTACTTTGTTGTTGTTGCTTTTTTGCTAAGGATTGTTCTGGCTATTCTTGGTCGTTTGTGATTCCTGTATTGTTTTCCCTAGATCTGAGAAGAATGTTGTTGGTAATTTGATGGGTATTGCATTAAATCTGTAGATTTAATGAGCATGGGATATTTTTCCACTTGTTTGTGTCATCTTTGATTTCTTTGAGCAGTGTTTTGTAGTTTTCCTTGTAAAGGTCTTTCACGTCTCTGGTTAGGAAGATGCCAAGGTATTTCATTTTTTGTGTGACTGTTGTGAATGGGATTGTGCTTTTTATTTGGGTTTCTGTTTGTTTATTATGGGAGTAAAGAAATGCAATTGTCTTTTGCACATTTATTTTATACCCTGAAACTTTGCCAAGTCCTTTATCAGGGCAAGGAGGTTTTTGACAGATTCCCTTGGGTTTTTAAGGTACACAATCATGTCGTCTGCAAAGAGAGATAACTTGACTTCCTCTTTTCCTATTCGGATACCCTGATCACATGTCTTTACTGATTGTTCTAGCCAGCACTTCCAATACTATATTGAACAGGAGGAGTAAGAGTGGGCATCCTTGTCTTGTTCCAGTTTTCAGGGGAAATAGCTCCAATTTTTGTCTGTTTAGGAGTATGCTGGCTGTGGGCTTCACGTAGATGGCTTTTACTATTTTGAGGTATGTTCCACTTATGCCTAGATGTTCGAGGGTTTTAATCAAGAAGGAGTGCTGTATTTTATCAAAAGCTTTTTCCACATCTAATGATATAATCATGTGGTTTTTCCTTTGACATCTATTGATGTATTTAATTACATTTATGGTTTTAGTAATGTTGAACCTGTCTTGCCTCCCAGGGATGAAGCCTATTTGGTCATGATGGATGATTTTTGAGATGTGTTGTTGAATTCGGTTTGCTAGGATCTTGTTGAGAATTTTAACATATGTGTTCAGCAAAGATATTGGCCTGTAGTTCTCTTTCCCTGTTGGGTCTTTACCTGACTTGGTTATCAATGTGATGTTACCTTCATAAAATGATTTGGGGAGAGTTCCATCTTTCTCAATCACCTGGAAAACATTCAGTAGGAATGATATCAGCTCCTCCTTAAATGTCTTATAGAATTCTGCTGGAATGTCATCTGGTCCAGGGTTTTTTGTTTGTAGGTTTTCTTATTACATAGTCCATTTCCTTGATTGTTATTGGTCTATTTAGGGTCTCGATTTCTTTTTGTCTCAACATAGGCAGGTGGTATGATGTAGAAAGTCCTCCATTTCCTTGAGGCTTTCAAGTTTGTTTCCATACAAGTGTACATAGTAGTCTCTAATGATCTTTTGTATTTCTTCAGTGTCAGATGGGTCATCTTTTGTGTTTCTGATTGTGTCTCTTTTTCTTGGTCAGCCTTGTTAGGGAACCATCAAACTTGTTTATCCTTTCAAAGAACCAGTTTTTTGTTTCATTGATTTTTTTGTATTATCTCTTTGTCATCTATGTCCTGGATTTGGGCTTTTATTTTGGGGATCTGGATTCTTCTGCTGAAGTTAGGGTTTTGATGGTCTTGTTTTTCCAGCTTCCTTAGGTGGCATGTTGGCTGTTAATTTGTGATCCTTCCATTTTCTTCATGTGCATTTGTAGAGATATGAATTCCCCTCTTACTACAACTTTCATGGCATCCCAGAGATTTTGGTAAGATGTTTCTTCATTTTCATTTGTTTCCAGGTATCTTTTAATCTGTTTTGATTTCATCATTGACCGAGGAGTTGTTTAGCATCATGCTTTTTAGTATCCATGTCTTTGTGGGTTTTGGGGAAAACTTGCTGGTGTTGATGTTTATTTTTTATTCCACTGTGGTCCAAGACGGTACATGGCAAAATTTTGATCTTTTTAAATTTATTTATGCTTGATTCATGACCAATTATGTAGTCGATCTTAGACTGTGTTCCATGCAGTGATGAGTTGAATGTATATTCATCCACTCTCTGGGTGGAGTGTTCTGTAGGTATCAATTAAGTCCATTTAGTCAAGAGTCACATTGAAGTTCCAGATCTCATTGCTGATATTTTGTCCTGATAATCTGTTTAGGGTTGTGAGTGGGGTATTAAAGTCCCCAGCTATGATAGTGTTAGAGTCAATATCTTTTTTGACTTTACCTAGAAGTTGCTTTACAAAAGTTGGCGCTCCTATGTTGGGTGCATATATGTTTAGGATGGATATTTCTTGTTGATGGATTGAAACTTGCATCATTATGTATTGGCCTTCTGTGTCTTTTTTAAATTTTTGATAGCTTAAAAGGTATATTGTCTGAGATTAAGATCACGACTCCTCCTTTCTTTTGTGCTCCATTCACCTGAAAATGTGTTTCCCATCCTCTTACTTTGAGTCTGTGAGTGTCCTTTCTAGTGAGTTGAGTCTCTTGTAAGCAATATATTGTTGTCTGGTGATATTTTATCCATTTTGCCATTCTAATCTTTCCCTGGTACATTTAGTCCATTCACATTCAGGCTAATTATTGAAATGTGAAAGTTGATGCCTATCATAATGTTCTCACAGAGTTGTTGGTGTTCCTATTGCTTCTTGTCTTTCTGTTGGTTTGGGGGTTGGTTCATGTGTGTTTTTAATCTGTTTCCTGTACTCTTGTGAGGAACATTGTTATTCTTTTCCCTTTTCTTCTGGGTTCAATACTTTCATAAGTGTTTCTTGTAGAAGTGGTCTGGTGGCAGCGTAAGTTCTTAGGGATTGGATATCTGGGAAAGATTTTAATTCTCCCTCACTGATGAAGCTTAGCTTGGGTGGGTAGGTTATTTTTGGTTGAAATTGTTTATGTTTGAGAACTTTGAAGATAGGGCTCCAAGCTCTCCTAGGCTGAAGGGTTTCTGTAGATAAATGTACTGTTATTCTAATTGGTCTTCCATGGTAGATAATCTGACCTTTTTCTCTTGCTCCCTTTAGGATTTTTTCTCTTATACTTACTTTGTTTAGGCGATTTATTATGTGTCTGGGAGTTGGTCTTCTCATTTGTTGTCTTACAGGGATTCTCTGAATCTCTTGTGTTTGAATTTTTTCATCACTGATGAGGGAAGTTTTCTTGAATAATCTCATGGAATGTTTGTTCCAGGGTGGTCTCTGTCTCTCTTTCTGCCTCAGAAAGTCCAATTACTCTTAGGTCCGGTCTCTTGAATTAATCGCTCATCTCTTGAAAATTTAGTTCTGTCTTTTTAAACTTCTTTTCTATGTTTTTGACAGTTTGGATTAGTTATATATTTTGGTCCTCAAGCTCTGAGATTCTTTCTTCTGCTTGACTGATTCTACTTTTCATGCTTACCAATTTGTTATTTATTTCTTTCACAGTATTCTTTACTACTGTTATCTCAGTTATCAACTCCTTCCTAGTTTCCTCTTGTCTCTCCTCAATTCTTTTTAATCTCTCCATTAATGTCTTGATATCTGGGTTTGTAGTTTGAAACCAGTCATTCTGGGGACTCTTCATTGCTTGTGTTCCGAAGTCAGTTTCCTCAGTGTCTGACCTCCCAGGGGTCTGTGAGACACTTATATTCTTCTTTTGGTTTTTCTTCATTTGTGTAGATTATTCTCTCTCCCTCTTTCCTTCCCCTTCTTTAATTCTGTTTTTCAGGGAATGTGGGGTTGTTTTTACTTCTTTTTGGTCAGTCTCCTGTTCTTTCTTATGATCGTCCTCCAGCTTTTTTCACTATTGAGGCTGGACTGTGGGTTGGGGCTGTACTTTTTGTAGTTTTGAGATTTAATTGAGGGGAAGCTGTGATTCAGAATGTATCTGCAGATCCCAGTATCCACCAAGAGGTGTATGGGCACACTGGAACCCACTTCCCACTGCCTTACAATCTGTCCATGTGGTGGGGCTTAGGTTTGCTCCCTGGAACAAAAGGAGGTAAGAAAAAGGAAAATAATGAAAAAGGGGGGGCCAAGAGGAAGTTGGATAGAGAGAGGAGTAAGAGGGAAAACAGACATACATACCAACTAACGAATGAAGAGACACAAGGATAGAAAAGAGTAAAAAACAAAGTTCCCTAAAGCATACCAGAAATCACACAAAGACAGTCCAATAAAATCATGCCTTTTGATGTGCTTTTCCCCAACACAAACAAGTAGTCTAACTCAAAAAGCAAACAAAAGTGAGTAAAACAAACAGTCAAAACAATAATATCAAAAATCAAAATAAGAAACCAGACTAACTCTGGAATCTTTCCTGAGTGTCTAAAGTCTCTTCAGCTCTGATCTCTAGCCTCTCCCCTTTGCAGGCAGATTGATTTACTCATAGGTTGGATTGGTTCCCTTGGCTTGCTGCCTGAGAGGTCTGTCATAGGACTGAGTTGCCTGTGTCTGATTCAACGTAGAGGAGGGCCTTTTGTCTTGGGAAAAGAAGCTTGTACATTTAAAAAGAGGAACCGATACAGATGACTATCCCAGTTAATAAGCATATTATCCACAACTAAAGACCTACAGCTATTTCCTCACAAGTGTGTGTTGAATTCTTGCTCTTCCCAGTGATCAAGGTTTGGCAAATAGATATAGCTGCAGTATCATCTTTCAAGACTGCTCATTTAGCCCACGTTTTACGTTACTATGAGTCTCCTTATTTAGCATAATGTAAAATTCAATAGCATGATTTTGACAGCACACAACCTCTCTTCAAATCTTGATTCTTAAACTACTATGCCTAAACTTATAAAACCAATTAAAAGAAAAAGTAAAATTCAACTAGACCTGCAGTCCAGTCAGCAGGAGTCATTAAGCCAGCTGCTCTTTGGCCCACTTTCTTGAGCTGGTCCCTACTTACTACTGCAAGATAGCCAAGAATCTGTTTTCTAGATAAAATCTAAGCCATTTGAATTTCTCCTTTAGGTTCTGCTAAACAAAAATGCTAGCTCATCTAAAGAGCCCAGGAAGATGCTGACTCATGGAAGAACATAGCTTTTTTCTGTTTGTTTGTTTGGGGGTTTTTTGAGTTGGAGTCTCACTCCATCACACAGGCTGGAGGACAGTGTCACACTCACAGCAGCATCAGCCTGCTGGGCTCCGGCAATCTTTCCAAGCAGCTGGAACTACAGGTGTGCACTACCACGCCCAGCTAATTTTTGATTTATTATAGAGATGAGGTCTTGCCAAGTTGCCCGGGCTGGTCTCAAACCCATAGACTCAGGCAATCCACTCATCTTAGCCTCCCGAAGTGCTGGGATGACAGGCTGAATCACTGAGCCCGACCTGGTTTTAACATCCTGATGATTTCATCCCCTCTACCCTGACCAATCAATAACCCCAATTTTCCAGCCCCTCATCCTCCACGATTCCCTTAAAGACCTTTGCCCAGAGTCCTTCAATTAAATGGGCTTGAAATTTCCTCCTATTTCCTTTTTCAGTGCTTTCCAATTATTCAACTCTTTCCCTGCTGCAAACCCTGCTGCCAGTGTACCGGTAGGTTGCTTGTGACATAGTATATGAGCCTGGCAGTCCTGTACCAATTCCACTATTTACTGAGTTGATTTTAGAAGGTTCTTTACCTGCCCTTGCCTCCACTACACCATGTGTGAAACCAAAAACACTATAGCCCCTGCCTCAAAGAGTCTTTGTGAGGGTTACACGAGATAATCTGCAAAAGTACTTAGAACTTAGTACCAAGTTCTCAATAAAAATTAAGCTAGAATGTCATTTTAATGACCACAAACATATTTCTCAAAACTTTTAATTTTCGCTCAAATCCTTGGGCTTCTTAAATTTATCATCACTAGAAAGTTCACATATGTCACAAGCAGAGCCTTAGGAATAAAATTCAGATGGTTTGAGAGGAAAAAACAGCCTTTTTAATAGACAATTTTTTTCTTTCAGCCTGCAAATGCGGTAAGCAGCAGTCAAAGGTGGCGGTGAAAGAGGTTAACAGTGATAAATGTGACTGGTCCATCACAAATGTGGGGCTGAATGAAATTTTGGCAGGGCTGTGGAACTCAGGGATAGTTTCTAAGTTTTTCTTTATCATTAGAGTAAGTTTAGAAAGTTAGACAAGCAGACAGACAATTGCAAGAATATAGAAAATTCCAAAGTCCTTGGACTCAGAGATACCGAGAGAATTCATGAGCATAACTGTGATGTGAAAATGAGACAGAGAGATTAAGGAAGAACAGATGCAAGACACATGACACAAAAACAAAAATTCAGAAAACAACCAGTCACCAAAGAGGTTGTCCAAGTTTGTTCTCGGAGCATTGCGTTGCCTGTGCTGCACAGAAGTCCTCCTCCAATAGAATGCAGCAACAATGTTCTTGATACATAAAATCATCACTCGATTGACCAAATTTTCCCATATTTAATATTTTCCACCACTAAAATATTCAAAGTTTTTGTTTGTTTGTTTGTTTGTTTTGAGTTGGAGTCTCACTGTCGCGTAGACTGGAGTGCAGTGGCCACTCCCGGCCACTGCAGCCTTGACCTGCTGGGGCTCTGGCGATCCTTCCGCCTCAGCCTTCCAAGTAGCTGGAACTACAGGTGCGCACCACCACACCTGGCTAATTTTTTGATTTATTGTAGAGATGAGGTCTCGCCTGCCCAGGTGGGTCTCGAACCCGCGGGCTCAGGCAATTCAGTCACCTCAGTCTCCCAAAGGCGTGGAATTACAGGCTGAGCCACCGAGCCCAGCTTCAAAGATTTTTTTAAAACCTATTCTTACCTCTGGACCTTTGCGCTAGGCTCTGAGATCATCTCTTCCTCCTGCATCCCAGGAATAGAGTTTTGTGAATGCCTTGGCTTCCAGTTCCCCTTCACTCCCATTGCACTCAAGCATCTCTTAGCTGACTTATGTTTCAAGCTAGTGACTTTCCATCTTAACATCTTTTGCATATTTCTTATAATAAAAGTAATACATTGTTATCATTGAAAGCCTGTAAAATGTAGAAAAGCACAAAGAAGACATGTTTATATCAACTCCAGAGAGAACCATAGTTAATATTATCTAATGCTCTAATAATTATTGTATATATTTTATAAAATGAGATCATGCTTTGTGTCCTTACTGTATAAATAAACATTTTTCCTGCTCTCACTCTTCTTCTGTCACAGAGCTTGGATTGACCATTATGGATTCTGAATTTTGTATATGTTCAAGATGTACATAATGCATCCTTCTATGTGGGAATTTAGTATAATATAAATCACCACCACACACAATGCTGGAAATATTATCTTGTCTCCTTAAGTTTACTCCACATTCTCTGTATCAGTACTTTAAAAAATAGTCAATATCCTCTGCTTTGGAAGACAGTTATAGTGTTAGGAAAAGTTGTTAGAAATAATTTAGTGAGCTTGTTACTTCAAATGGTTAATATGCTAAAAGATATTTGAAGTAGAGTATTTTAGTGTGGTCAGTGCTGCTGTAACACGGTACCACAGGCTGGGTAATTTACAATAAATAAATATTTATTTGGCTAATTGTTTTGAGGCTGGTAAGTCCAACACTTTGGGGGCCACTCTGGTGAGAGCTGTTTTGCTGCACTGTAATATAGCAGAAGGCATTACATGGATGAGAGAGAGAGAAAGAGGTAGGACTCATCCTTTTACAAGGAACCCACTCTCATGGTAACTAAACCACTCCCACAATAATGAAATTTATTCAAGAGGGCGGAGCCTTCATGACCTAATCACCTCTTAAAGGTCCCATCTCTCAATACTCACATTGGGAATTAAGTTTTCAATGCACAGACTTTGGGGGATACATTCAAATCATAGCAGTAAGCTTTATTAATTTACTTAGAAATATCTCTTAAATAAATTAATTCCCTCCAAAATGTCAAGAAATATGAGACATTTTTTACTGGACAGTAGCCAATAGATGGAACTAGTAACAGCTGAGAGAATTTTTCTTCTCTTCTGTGCTAGCTATTACTTTCACTCTCCAGAAAAAGCTAGAGAACAAGAAAGGGTCAACACAGACATAAGAACATAAGGACAGCTAGAGGCCAAGGGTAGTTTATTCCAATCTCTCTCATTATTCATTCAAAAGAACTGAGGTTCAAAGAGAGGAAGTGACTGGTCCAAGGTCACACGGGAATTGCAGCAGAAATGAGAGTTTCAAGTTGTAGGGTCCTGAACAAAATGTTTCCTTTTCTATAATGCTGGCTTTGTCAAAGCCATGTCCAACGCTGACTTCCCAGAAATACCACCAGAATGAGCTGTTCATGAAGTTTAGGTAAGCTTATTAGACTTAGTCCAGTTGAGGAGAATATGAGTTTGCCAAATTCTTAGGGGCATTTCAGAAGCAAGGGGTTAGGAGAAGATATTGTCAGGCTCTGGGAGTCTGGCCTCCAAGGATTAAGGTGTGTCTTTCACAGCAGAGAACTGATTAGAAATGTGTTGCTCGTGATGCAGGATTAGGGGACACAGCGAGTGGGCATTCTAAACTATTGCTTGATAAGTAACCTGTTTGCTGACTAGTCTTGACAAAACAACAACTATTCAGATAAGCAAATTACTTTTTCATAAAAATTTGTTTACAAAAAAACTTCCTAAGCAAACATTGAATGATTGTGTTGCAGTCTGATCTTTCTGGGCAAGAATTTCTTGATACAAATGGTTAAGTCATGATGTCACACACGGTGGTCTCGGTTCCCAAACCTGAAATTTAGGTTATGTGAACACAGGGAATTCCAAATCTCAGTAGCTTCAGGAAGGAGTCCTAGCAGATATCCAGACTGACTGTGGTAACCCCCACAGGGGTAACCCCCAGGGGAGGAGGTTACCTCTGTCCCAGATAGTTCTGGGATAGTCACAGGGTACCATAGACCCTGATAAAGTTTTAGAATCTACAGCAACTCCTGTTGAATTAAAGACTTAGAAATGCATAAAGCAGAGAAGACACCTGCTCTGAGCTGAGCAGTCTATTAGCAGTTATTCAGATCTGGAGCACTTAGGTCCAGGCAATACTTCATCTAAACTCTTTGATCCAATATTCATTAATTTTTTAAAATGTAGTGGCTATTAAATGCTGAGGAACAAACTAAGCTTTAAGATGTGTCTTAGAGGGTGTGTGATCTAGCGAAAAACAGAGAACAATATAGCAATAACTCCATTTTATGGAACAAGTTGTAGAAACATCTCACCAAAAAAAACTGGCATTCAGACTGAGTCATAAAGGATGATGAATAATGCCAGGTGAAGATGGGTGGGAAAGGCACTTCACAAAGAGCGTGTGCGAGTGAATTCTAGGACTGGCGTCCTCTGAGGACACTGGCGAGCTCAGGGTACATGGTAAGAAGAGAGCAGGAGGGGTGAGAAAGGTGGTTTTCTGCTGTATGTTGAGGGACTTTTATGGTATCCCAAGGAGCGAACTGCTCCTTAAAGAGACATGTGAAAGTGAAGATTCTCTAGTCAAGATTTGATCTCGGTTTTATCCAGACATTTCTGGCATCTTGGTGGGAGATTGATAAAAGGGAACAGAGGAACTGCCCACTGACCAGGGTATCTGGAAATGTCACAGAAAGGGAATGGGCAGGAAGGGGCCTGTAATGGGTAAAAGAAGCAGAGGGGCCATTCTGAACCCCTCAGCCTCAGTGGTTTGTCTCATCTTGCTGGCATCACATGAAAACTACATTAGTCCCTCCTTTCTCTTATCTGGAGTTTCGTTTTCCACGGTTTCAGTTACCCAAAGTCATCCCCAGTTAAAAATATTGAACAAAAGAGTCCAGAAATAGAATTGCACAAGATTCTGAGAAATGTGATAAAATCTCATATTGTTCCCCCTCCTCCTTCCTGGCCAGGATATGAATGTCCAGCAGATACCTGGACAGGATCTCGGTGATCAGATCAGCTATCGTGGTATCAGCACCAGAGTGCTTGTGTTTAAGTAACCATTGTTTTACTTTGCAACAGCCCCAAAGCATGAGTGGAGTGATGCAGGCAATTTGGATATGCTAAAGAGAAGCCATAAAGTGCTTTCTTTATGTGAACAGGTGTAGAAAGTCCTCATCTTAATAAGGAAAGAAAAAAATTGTATGCTGAGGTTGCTACGATCTACTATAAAACCAAGTTTTTCATCCATGAAATTGTAAAGAAGAGGAAAAAAATGTGTGCTAGTTTTGCTGCCCCAACTCAAACTGCAAGAGTTATAGCCACAGTGTGTGATAAGTGCTCAGTCAAGACGGAAAAGTCATGAAGTGTGTAGGTGAAAAGCAGGAAAAGAAATGTCTTCTGATTGACAGCAGCATGTTGTGCCACAAGGCATGGCATTAGCAAGTGGTCCTCGAAATAAGTGACACCAAGCAATTTACTGCAGGTAAGGGATGGTTACACAGGTTCAGAAATACGTCATTGGCCTCACTTCACCTCATCTCACAGCCGTTGTGCCACCTGACATCTTCACGAAGAGAAGGGTGCGTACAGGATGATAAGACATGTTGAGAGACAGACCATATTCATGTAACTTTTTACAGTGTATTGTTTCAATCATTCTATTTTATTAGTTGTTATTATCTTACAATGCCCGCTTTACAAATTAAACATTATCATAGGTATGTATGTACTGCATAGGATAAAACATTATATAGAGAATTGAATACTATCCGGAATTTTAGGCATCTATGTGGAGGTCTTGGAATGCATCCTGAAGATGGAGAGGGCTATTGTGTATTCAAGTGGCAATTTCCAACTCAAAGGAGAGGAAACATTGGTCTCTTCAAAACGTCCCTCTGCATGATGAGTGAGAAATCAAGAATCAAAACAAACTTTTTCTTATTCAATTTGCTTTTATCCTGAGTAAACTAGTGAATTGTTTGTAATTGCTTACAAAAGTACTCATCAGATTACTATTTAGGTCAACCTGACCTCGAATGAGAATGTTTCAAAAATGGATTTGCATATTGGTAATAAAGAATAGTCCTTTCTTTTCACAGCTAAGAACCATGAGTAGTTATTGAGGTTTAGCTCTGGGAATGAGTTCAGTGCATCCTCCAAACAGCATGAGAGCTAATCAGAATCTACAAGTCGGTGGCAAGGTAGTAGAAACTATTGGGCCATTCTAAAGAATTGGGGGATTAAAACACAATTAAGGGGAGCTGACCTGGGCTCACCTAAGGGAGCAAGTCTTCACCCATCGCTTGTGGGTCCCCTGACCCCTTTAATTCTGCTTTTGAATGTGCTGCATGCTTTTTTTCCATTTTCCATTTGGGATTGGGCTCTAATACGTTCACAATAGAATATTTAAGATTACCATCATCTTGAAAATGTGCGGGCTATTCACAAAGACATGTTTGTAGCAGTGTCTGATGTGTTCTATTGATTAGGAATCTGGTCTAATCAGCAGCCCTCATAAGAAGACTAACAGGATGCCAGATATGGCAGATACGTCCATCGCTGACAGGCATTTGCCATGCATCATGGATATGAAGGGTCACAAGGAGAAAAGATAGCCAGCTAAGATCCCTGAAGACGTAACGATTCCCAGGGAAGCAAGATCATGTTACAACCTCAGACCTCCCATTTGTCATAAAAGTGCTCCTGCCATTCCGAGGGCCTAAATGTTCTGAAGAGTGATGGAGAGTTGCTGAACTGAAGCCAAGAGTTGCAATATGAGGGTAAGGTGAGGGAAAGGTGATTAAGCTGCATCAAATTTTGTACAACTTTTGCACCTATAGCCTGGCCTCGACATGTTCCTAATTTCACCCATTGCTACTTCTGGGCATTGTAAGGTCAATAAACTCTCCTCCTGTCTGTCTTTGTTACCTTAGACAAAATGGGGATCATACAACCAAAACCTGACATGTGGCTTTGACAACAGACAGGCCTTGATTTGAATGCTTCCTTCTAGATGAACCAATTTTAACTTTAAGAATCTTACTTGATGCGTGCCAGCCTCAGCCCATCTAAAAAATGAAAATGACAATATCTTATCAAAATTGTTTGTGATACATGTCAAGTATCTCAAAAATAGTAACAGTTATTATGTATTATATTAGTTCTGGGCCAATTATCTTAGATGAACACTTTGAAGAAACCAATTCATAGATACTGTTCTATGAAATGACTTTCAAAAAAAACCTCTTTATAACTTTCAATCGGACACTCTCAAAAGCAATGCAATGAATTTTTAAATATATGTAAAAGGTTTATTTGAGACGAATCTGTGGTCATCTCCCCATGGAGATGGCTCATTTTTTCCTCCGGCAAGCATGTGGTACAAATCAAAGCCTAGGAGAAGACACAAATGTGCCTGGGGCCTCAGTGGCTTCCAGAGTGCTCTGTGCACAAATACTCTGCAGGACCGCACTCGAACCAAATGTCAGTCTAACACACAAGGGTATGACTTCTGCAAGTGAGAAAAAAACTATAAATCAAAATCCCTGGGGTGAAATGATTGGAGTTGCAATGCTGTTGGCCCATAGGAAATGGTCAACCATTGTGATAATAGATGAGTCCACATGAAATCCCAAAGTAGGAGGTTTTTTCTCAAAGGACATATATTCAGTTCTACTTTCTGCCTTTCCAAATAGAATTCTATTGGAAATGTGCAAATAAACTTTTAGAAATTAGGCACTTGATGGCTGAATTTAAATTGCAATGTGGCTATAAGGTTCACTTCTATTAGCTTCAATTCATCTTGAGAAATCTGAATTTAGATACTCATAGCTGCAGCTTTCCCTGGCATACAAATAATTCAAATTTGCATCTTTTTCTCCCAACTATAGCTAAAGGACTATTGAGTCTATCGTCAAAGAGAAGACACAGACTACAGTTGAAGGGCAATTGCTTCTAACTGGCACTGGACAGAAAGTCAGATCACTTGACAGCCACATGCATACAGCACGGTGAAGTACACAAAGCACTTATGTGTCTCAATATCCGGTGTGAATGGACCTTTGGCAGCTAGTGTACACAAGGCAAGCTGAGTTTCTAGAAAGTTCAGTAGCTTCTCCAAGGTCACTGGAAACAGGGAACAAAGAAATACAGACCTGTAGTAAAGTGAATCCTGATGTTTGAAATAAAAGTTAGCCACAGCTAAATAGTAAGATGAAAATTAAAAGTCCAAGGCCGTGAGAGAGCTCTTTGCAACTTAGACTGAATTCAACATCCTTGCTCCACAGATGAAAATGACTGTGTATGGGAAATTTCAAGTCTGGGACCAAATGGCTCCAAAAGCAAACCCACGCTTTCCATAGCACTGAAACCCTGGGAGCAACGTGTCCGCCACACTCTACTTTAATTCTGGGGGGGGGGAAACAGAAAGAAAAATAGCACTGTCCTTTCAACAGTCTCAACAAGGAGCTGTCCAAGTAGCCATTTTAGAAATGACTGTATTAATTGGATCTGGTAAATCACTCTCTGGGTTATCTGCAGATGAGAGATCAGAGCTTTTCTCTGAGGTCAGAGGGTATCAGCCGTTTAGAGCTTTTGTCAAGAAAAAAAATCAGAGTATTTTTTCCTAATTACCAAAATTACTGTAATTCACAGAATAATACAAAACAGCTGGTCATCTGTTTAGGAGACAATATCACATCATCACATAAAATCAATGTGTGCCAGGATTACTGCAGTTGCCTATTCTTGACTGCATTAACTCACAGTTGGAACAAATAATAATAATAATAGCTTGTCATCCATGTATGGGCCACTGCATTCCCTTGCTATTTTGTGTACTTCAGAGCAACACATTTTCATATACTTTTAGCAGCAAAACAGAAAATTCATCTTAGGCCCTTATATATGAAAACATCAACTTCTCCCTGCAACTGAGAGAGAAAATAATCAGCAATTTTTATTCATGTCTTTACATCCTGGCATGATTCTTTTAAAATCTCAAATCAAGAGGAATTGTGAGCCTTTGCTAAAGACACATAGATTCTGCACCTTTTGAGGCTTTAGACATTCCTCACACCCACAGATGAGTAGGACAATAATGTCACCTCGACAGTGACTATAGAAGATGAATCTGAGAGATCACTACCTTGATGTTCTACAGTGTTTAGTTGGGGATTACAGAACAATGTCTGGACAAAAAAACTGTGTCCATAACACCAACAGAAAGCATACTAGAAACATTGTGCTAGAAACATCATTTTGGAAACATCTGCCAACATCATATGGGCAGCTGGTGTTACCTCAGTCCAGCTGAGAGAAAGCAGTGGAATTGCAATTGCAATGATCTTGCTGGAGACCAGCTCCAGCCGGGTTCAGGGTACCCCTAAGGTGGAGAAGGCGTCAGCGATTGGGGGAAGAAGAGAGAAAGAGAGAGAGAGAGAGAAAGAGACTGGATTCCGGTCTAGTGCAGAAGCAATGTGTGTTATTGGGAATTGTAACGGGTCTTTTATACACAAAGTCAGATGTGGGAGGGGCGTCCCCCACCCACCAGAAAC